>NC_138782.1:116007451-116142451 GCF_965178545.1 Coloeus monedula
GAAAAAATAGGGTGCTGGGGTGTTACCACCTCCCCAGGCATCCCGGGGTGAAGGAACGGGCACCTGGGACACAGAATCATAAAACCAAGGAATAGTTTAGATTAAAAAGACCTTCAAGACCCTTTCACCTTGCTATCCCCTGCTCTGGCAAACCGCCTGGAGTTCCCTGGTCAGTCTTGTCCTCCTCTATTCCCAGCGTGTTGCCGGAGCACCCCCGCCCGCCCCCAGCACCCCCGCCCCAGAGCCCTGCCGTGTCCCCTCCAGGTCTCCCAGCCCACCCGGCAGCTCCAGGCGCTGGAGCTGGGCTCGGTGCGCGGATTTGGATCCATCCCTGCGGCTGGACCCTGTCTCCGCGCCCAGTTTTGAGCCCACCGCGGGTAGGGCAGATCACTTCCTTGTCTTCCCTTTGTTGGGCCCTTCCTTCCCTTTTCCTGGCTCTTCTGAACCTTACAAGAGCCTCGGGACGCCTGTAATAGCCCATCATTGTGTTCAGATCTTAACGCGCTGTCATTAGCGCTGTTGTCTTCTTCTTTTCTCTTCTTTTCTTTTCTGTTCCAAGGGCCAATTTAAATCGCATTAAAATCCTAAATAGCTGGCTTAATTAATGGCTTTCGCGGCTCCAGCTGAGATAATCTCCAGCCTACTAAAGCCAAATCATTCGGCGACTTCCAGCTCGCCAGGAGTTTGGGGCTGGGGAAGGGGACGGAGGGGGTTGAGCCGCGGGTTTGCCGGGCTCTGCCCGGACACCGAGCACTCCGCCGGGCCGGGAGGGAGTGGAGCCGGCAGCACCCTCCGCTCCTGGCCCGGCCAGACCTTTGGCAGAAGTTTGGCTAAGATATCAGGCTGGGTTTTGAGAGCTTTTTTGCTTGTTTGTTTGTTTGCTTGATGGTTTATTTTGGTTTGATCTTTCGGCGAGGTTTTGTTGGTCTCTTTGAGGTTTGGTTGTTTTTTTGGAGATTTGTTTGTTTGTTTGTTTGTTTTTTTGTTTTCCCTGCTGATCTACAAAAGGTGTATTTTCTGGCTGTGGACAGTAGGGTCATGGAAAGTCCTTGGGCTGGGTTCTCACCGGTTTTGGGACTCTGTGCTTCTCCCCATTCCTGCTGGGATAGAAGCTGTGTATTGTATCTTTTCTATCTCACTTCGCTCCATTTCGAGCTGTGGGGTGCTGTGATCTGCACAGTCCCAGCTTTGCCTGCCTCAGCGGAGATTTTGGAGCCAGGCACACGCGGGATGTGCACAGAGCTGCCCTTGGAATCCCATAAACTCAGGCACACAGGCTGGGAGTGAAGTGTGTAAGAGCACATGACAAGTGGACACACAGCAAACACACAACACATACAGGACACACACAGCCAGCCAGTGGTTCCTGAGACAGATTCCCCCTTCAACATCCCTCACTCTGCCCCACTCCTGGGACACCTCGGGCAGAGCCTCAAACCTTTACCACACCTTCACACACGCAACCCACAGCGCACACAGCCTGCCCAAGCCTTTGTCCTGCAGGAGCCAGCAGTGTCGAAAGCACTCGCCAGCAGCACTCAGCGGTTTTCCCAAGCCACTGGCACAGAGAGTCTGGAGAGGCATTGGAAAGTGCTGGTTAGTTCCTGTGGCTTGTGTATGGGAAAGAGGAATGGAGCAGATATCTTTTCTTTTGGCTCTGGTTTGGATCTTATCCGTCAGCCCAGGAGCTGCAGAATTTCTCCTGTGTCACTGCTGACACACCTCGATAATGGAGGGCTGGTCCTGGGGGCATGAGATTTTTTTACATGTTCATACAATCTTTAAAGTTGGTTTCCTGTAACAACCCCACTTATTTGTATTATTCTGTTTTCCACCTTGCTTACTCTAAGCTATTTCTTAAACCTTGTTTAGACTTAAACTCTTACAGCTGTTAATATCCTTAAAAACACGGTGTAAGTAAGAGGCTGGTCTTAAAAACTGCTGGTGATACCCTCACTCTTTCTGAATCTTTTGGTTTATGTCTAAAAATTCCTCATGTTCTGTGCATGCAGGCATGTCTTTGTTTTCCTGGCATGAATGTTGTAGTGAGGGACATCTTGGAATTGTTTCTGTTCGTGGAATGAGCTGGTTTTACTTGGCTACTATGTGATGCAAAGTTTGTTAACTTAAATGAAACCAAAAGAATAACTGTTAAAAAAAAAAAAAAAAAAAAAAAAAAAAAAAGCAGTACTTTCTATTTTTCCTGACAAATGTAGATGAGTTTTAGAGTTTTGAATATTTAGCTCCTGATATTAATGACTGGGTCATGTGAGGATAATTTGGAGAACATTTTAAATTGCTTATAGACATTTTGGAACTGAAGATGGGATTAAGTAGTACTCATAAAATCTGTACTGATAACTGCTTGCTTACATTTGCTACATGATAGGGGGAAAAAAAGCTAAGGAGAGGCAGATTCTAATGTCTTCATTTTGTAACGTACTGTAAACTTGCCAGAATTTCAGCACAAGGCAGAAAATATACTATAAGCTGGAGGCTCCCACAAACAGCACCTGTAGATATAAATAATAGACTAATAAAAAGCATAGTGTGCTATTAATATTTTATATAAGATCAATCTGTCGACATTCAGGCATGATTATACTTAATAATGTACACAAGTACACAAATGTGTATATCCTGAAAAACAAAATAAGCAGCACTTCTGCACTGTTGTCACCAGTGTATTATGATGTTTCCTTACACAGGTGCATGACATTTACAGGTGAATATCTTGGAGAAAGGGACCATGTTGTATTGAATGGATATAAAACACTTATCATACTGTGTGTGTTACAATTAACAAGTACAAAATGAATTTGCAGATGTAAGGATATACAAAATTATAGACACACATTTTAAAAAAATGTTAGTATTTAAAGTGTAATAACCATCTAGTGACATCCACAGACATTTCTCTCTCTCATTCCTGATGAAAAAAAAAACCATTGCTTATGAAAAGTATAAAAAATATTTTAGAATATTGGTTTTACCAGTGAAAGGATGCACAGATACTTAACTCTGATGGTGTAAGGGAGCTTTGCCTTTCAGCAAGTGCCTGAGTGACTTAATCAGAATAAACCACCACCTCCAGCCACCCTATTGTTCTTTTCATCTGTACAAAGGGAACCTGCAACCAAAACAGACCAAGCTCTCCTCGCCACGTGCGTTATTGGGATTTTCATTGTGTTGACAAGATGGGTGGGGTAGAGCATGGCTCTGTTCTCCCTGCTGTCATCCGCACAACCCATCATCAGCTTGTGTTGGCATTTTGTACTGACATGTGCTATTTGATGGGGAGATGGGAATAAGGAAAGGAAAAGAGTCTCCCAATGTTTGCTCTGACTACCTTTTCCAGCATCCCATAGCCTAACTTTTGTTTGTTCTAGGCTTGGGAAACAAAGCAAAAGCACAATTCTCATGAAGAGGACACTGTGCTGAGCATGAACCAGTCGGTTAGAAGGAAAAGGATTGGGCCCCCAAAGTAAACTAATAAAAATGAACTTAGTATTTTGTCATTCCTCTCCCTCAGGCCACTTGAAAATAATCACAGATTAGAATCATAGACTATTTTGTGTTGGAAGAGACCTTTAAAGGTCGTCTAGTCCAACCCTTTGCAATGAGCAGGAACATCTTTAACTACATCAGGTTACATATAATCTCTTGAGGTACTTTGGGGATTCAGTATACAGCAGTTTTGGGCCCTTGGTCTCTCGCCTAGATGAGGTCCTCTGCACAAAGCATCGCTCTTTCCCACCCATTTTTATCTTGTGACTAATTGTATTAATTGAATCCACATGAAAATGATAGAACAGAGAGTAAAACTCTGCTGTGAATAAAGAAGCAACTGAATAGAGTTGGATGAAAGAGAAGCCTTAAAGAAGGGTTTGAGTGCCTGAAATCTTCCCTTCTTTCATTTTTTCCCCTAATCTATCTGGTGCAATATAAAATATAATTCTCCTTTCAACTAAATCTTGTCCTGCCTGTGTTTTCAGACCTCAGTGGCTGTAAGAGCACAACCATCACCATTTACAATCAACTCCAAAATAGTATCTTATGGCAGCAGATGAAGTCAGACCACACCACGTAATCAGTTCCCTATGGGAATAAACAGTTGTCCTAAAAAGAGTCTTCTTAACATTCACAGGCCCATTTCACGTGGTACTCAGAGCACAAAACTGCTGAGGCAATCAGCTGGGTGATCCTACCAGTTATCTCACTGTCTGCCTGCTCTCCTTATCTTTTTTCTGGCTTTGCTGCAGGACAAATGACATGGATAACGAGTCAGGGTGCAAGGGCCACAGCTTTCCCTTCTTCATGCACACTTGTGGGCACATTGCTTTGCTGTTCCTGCATGTGGGGCTCTTCATTTGATGAGCTGAGGGGGTGCTATGTATCCTGTCACCAGAAGTCAGTCTGTAAAGATTTCCAAAGCCAGTAAGAGCTGCTGAGATGAATAGGGATCTCCAGGTCGAATCACTAGACTCACAAAAGGCATTATTTCCACTTTGTCTTTGAGGTATTATTTCTGCTGCTTCTGCTGGTGTCTTAGTATCCCACCTCTCAATACACTGTTATGACAGGAGTGGCTTAACAATTAAGTGAGGATTGACTTTTCCAACAGCACTCATAGTGGCATTGTGCTGACGGGAAAAAAAGCTGGTTGTTGCCACTGCTGTTTAGTTCAACTTAAAATATGTCTTGTGGTGGTGGTCTTCATGTTAAGCTGCTTCACAAAATCATTTGTCCACTCTAACACATGATCAGAAGGAAGGAAGGAATACTCTGAAGCATGTGTTTGGCAAGAAACCTAATCCTTCATCTTCCCGTGTGGCTGCCCTTCTCCTTTCCTCTCTCTTTCCAGCAGCCCTCCATTCCTTTTCCTGTTTACCACATGGTGTAAAGGCCAGGACCTCATCCATCTCCACTCCAAGGTGGTATTTGTGGTAGGAAATTCATGCCTTCAAAAATGCACACAGTTTGTGACAAAGACATATCTTCATCTAGAAAGCACCACACCGCTCTCTGTTGCTGTGTCAATGAATAATTAATATAGTGAAATAATTTTATGCAATAGATTTTATCTTCTTGTAATTTGCTACTTGTTCCCCATGTTTCTGGAAAGCAAATGACCTAGACTTGCTGATTTATTTTACTTTTAATCCATACCTGGCTTACCTGGAATTGCTTTAGTTTAGATCATGCTGCTTAGGCATGAAATTTTAAAATATTCTAGACTGTAAGCAACTTTCTACTAAATAGTAATGAGAAGTGTTCCAGTAAATTCTGGTTAGGGTAGGAGCAGCTGCAGGGTAACAGGTTTTTGGAATAAAGGAACAATTATTTATCTGGCATAAAGGGTGCACATACTGGCTTAACCTGGCAAGGAGATGAACTTTAATCTGACACTGATTTCAGTAGAGTCTCACTCGTTATAAAATCTACAGACTCACTGAAGTAAATAAATATGTACACAGTGCTACTGTTTTCTTGACACGTATATATATATACACGTGTGTATATGCATTGTGTAGCAGATGCCAAACAAACAGATCTAGTCAGTGTTAACGCTCTTCACAAATGTACCTGACAGACCAGAAGTTTGAAAATGTTGCTTGAAAATATTTACAGGTTTCTGGAAAAAAAAAAATCCACCAAAGAAAACCCAAACACACCAAAACAACACAGACCCAAAATTATTTCAGGAGTGTGGTGCCAGATTTCTGTGTTTGAGCGTATGAGCTCATTAATTGTAGCTTTGAGCTGTGAAAAATGTGCATCAGTGCCCTTGATGTGTCTATATTTTGGTGATGCATGAATTGTCTCTACATCCTGTCTAAGAAGTGGACACTAATATCTGCCCTGGAACATAATTAGAAGTCATAAAATACCCTGCTGTACTGAGTCAGGATCTCACCCATCTGGGATTGATACCAAGAGATGTTCTTTTCTGGTGTTGCTGTCAGCACAAATGTTTAAATATACCTTCAAGAGCTGAAATATTTGGAAAGAAATTCTGTTTGCCTTATGTAAGCAAGAAATAGTCTGCATTTAATGAAGGTTCATCCTTCAGTCTGTCTCTGGGAGAAGTGGAACAGAGTCACCTTAATTTTAAGGGGGCTGCACGTGTAAGATGATAAAGAGAAAGGTGTAGGATCTTGTCTAAAGTGAGCTTTTTATTTTCATTCTATTCTATTCTATTCTATTCTATTCTATTCTATTCTATTTTCATTACAGAATTTAGGCTAGAAACTAAAATTTTTAAGTGTAACACAGTGAGCTCTTGTAGTTAAAAAATATTAAGGTGTTCACAGGAAAAAAGAAATTATCAGGGTATCTTAAAAGGTACAATATGTTTCCTCTAAGCATGAATGATGAACACAGATTAATTGTGCTCTAAGAAGGTCTTTATATCATCCTCACATAAACCATCTGAACTCCTTCTAGTAGTGCATTGAATTATATATTTATATCACTGTCATATGCAGCTCATTCTTTTTTTTCTCACCTTTCCCCCAGGGATGAAGAGTGCATGCAGTGGTAAGATTCATTTCTTCCACAGAAATTTTTATTGTAGTCAGGTTGGAGAAGGCAGGTCAAAGAAAAGTGTTTTGTGCTTGGTGATAAAATATGTGTTAGTCCTTAAAATTATTTCTTGTTCTCCCTGGGAGTTTGTTCTACTCTCTTGGATCAGTTGCAAAGAAAGTTTTCTCTCTTTCTCTCTCTCATATTAACTTTAAGTTAAAAGCTCAGTTTTGCCTGAGGAGTTATTGATCACAGTCTTGACTGAAAGATTTGGTGATCATTCAGCAGTTTTAGACCCAGGCCAAGTAATTGCCACTGTCAAGAAATAAACAATTGCAGAACTAACCTGAGATAAACTGATGTAGCTCAATAGATTTCAATCGTTAATATCAGCTGAGGATTTGACCTAACTTTGGAAGGAATTTATGAGTTCAAAGGTGTGGAAAGCTGTTCTTGCTGAAAATCACTGCAAACCCATAGTGCTCTTGCATCTTCATAATCCTAAACACTGCTATGAGAATTAACATTTCTCATTAGAACCAATGTCCTAAATTTTTCACAAACAGTGTTTTTTTAAATTGTGAGTGATGGTTCAATCTTATTTTTTTAATCATACTAGACTGAAGAGACTAGTGATAATAGGTAATTTTTTTCAGAGCATGAAATCAAATGATATCAAATGGCCATAATGATGTATTTTGACTGTGAAGCTTATGAAATCTAATACTTCACTGTTCCCACACTGAAATTTCAACACACTCATTTTTCTCAAAACAATAATATAATAGAAAGCCAAACCACACACACCATAAGAAAAACCAAACCTGAACAAAACCAACCACAACAGAACCACAGAATTGTTCTTCATGGTTGAGTTTGTCAAAACACAGAAGGTGAAGTTTTACCCCACTCTAATATTTCCTTTTTATTGTAGGTGGCACCTGTGTTGTCAACCCCACCGACCTGTTCTGCTCTGTTCCTGGTCGTTTGTCTCTGCTCAGCTCCACTTCCAAGTACAAAGTGACCATTGCAGAGGTGAAGAGGCGCCTTTCACCCCCAGAATGCCTCAACGCTTCCCTCCTCGGAGGTATTTTGAGAAGGTAAGTTGAAGGTGAGAATAACTACTCCTAGACAATGCTGTAATTGCTGTAATTATTTTATTTTCAACAGATAGGCTCTATTCTCTTTCCCTACTTGGATAGGTGGCCATACTTGAGGTAAACAGAAGGGGATGGATCAGGAGGGAACACTGGGGAATTTTCAATAAATGAGGAAGTTTACACCTTTCATCAAACTGATTTTTTTTTACCTCCTCTGTTGAGTTACTCATCAGACATGGAGAGATGTTGCTTTGACTTGTTTTGAGAAAAAAAAAAAGGAAATTAAATGTGTGGAAAATTTCACCAGAGATACAAATCTAAATTCTTTCTGAGAAACTATCTCAAAGCAAATTGTTTTGCCAAGAATAGTTACAGCACTCACCCAACAAAAAGACCTAACCCACTGAGGTGTAGGGATGCCTTTTTCTTCCTTTCTTTGCATGTCTTTTGACCACAAAAGCCACATAATAAGATGAGTTTACTTTTCTTTTTGTGAAATACTGGAGGATAAGCAAATAATTAGGCAAACTTTTGCCTCTGACCCTTCCCTGACCAGAGCAGACACCTGCAGAGAGCAGGAGCAGAAAGAAGGAAAAGGGCAGACTGTACCTCACATTGCAAGCGGAAAACTAGGAGGCAACTGTAATTCATCCAGGCATATCTAAGTCGTGGTGTCCCTGAGGCGTCAGCTCAGATGGCATCAGCTGCTTGAACACCCTTTGATCAAAACGAGCTGGAAAGTCATCGGCTATTTCACTGCTGGCACTGAAGGCCACACTGATCCTCGTGCTTCTACTGAAAGTTGTTTAAACCAGCCTGAGAGATGCAGGCATTCAAGAGCTGTCTTGAGCCATCTTGGGGAATAATGACTGCAGACCACAAATTGTTTTCAAGGCATAAGTCTCATTTAACTGCCTCTATAGGCATTGAAATCCAAAATCTACATCTGCCAAAATTTTCCCCTCCATTTGCTTCATCCTAGAGAAACAACCTTCAGCTAATTTTCACTTTAAAAACTCATGCTGTAGATTTCATCAATACAGTGCAAGCTATTAAGGATTCAAGGGCATCGACTTGAATGTGGGGGCTCCCTTCTCTCCTCTGTTAAAATGCTTGAATGATCCCCACAGGTTTTTCACCCAGACTAAGTACCTCCTCTCCCAAATTAACCTTGGGCATGGTTCAGGAGTTTGCAAAAGCCAGGGACTTCTCACAGCCTGCTAATTCTGTTTTATGAATCAGAGAGTGCAATTGAACAGATTTGGTCAGTTTGTAACTGAGGGTTTCACAGCTAGAGAACAGGCTCAAACACTCTGTATTTGACTAGGAAAGATGTAGGAAAACAAAATCTCATTGATTGTTTGCCTGAGATCCGGAAGGCTTGTTTTTGCATCCTGTCAGCAGTCACTGGTTACCTATTTTCCCAAGCAGCTTGCTTTGGGAATAAAGTGTTCTTCTGAATAAAGAAAAAATTCTTTTCAGAAGATATTTCCTGACAAACAGTGTGGCCAAACTTGTGGCATTTCTTAATGCATAAAAACAGATATCCAAATGACTGCATGCTTGGTTCCTTCCTCTGCCTGAAGGAAATTGAACCGGAACCTCCAAATATTTAGTTAGTGATTACTTTTTCTAAGCTGAGGGCCCCTCAATCTCGTTTGGGGTTAATTATGTATTTGTTGTACAAAAAGCAAAGGTGTAGACTCTTACCTATTTAATGGACAGGTCATTCATTTGGGATGGGAGATATCTGGGTTCCAGTCACTGTTTTACTCATTGTTTAAGCATTTTAACATTTGTTATTTGCTGTTAGCTGGCTGCTGCATCTGTCTGAAAGACATAGGTTAAAATTCCCTCAGGCTGAGGAAGAATTTGAACCTACGTCTGCTGCATAAGTGGATACATCTCAAATGGTTCAAACACTGAGGTGCTGCAGAAAGCAGCCCTGGGACACACCAGGACTCATTTTGTGAGAACAAAGGGATGTAGGTGTTTGGCATAGGGGCACAGATAACCAATGATGGCTGAGATTTTAGCTTCAGCATTTCCTATTGCCTTGTCCTTATTCATTGTAAGTTTTGGGCTTTGTAGACAACATTTCTGAGTACCCAAGTCTCTACATAAATTGTAGGGGGATAGTTAGAGCTGGGTTCCACATAGACATCTACATTTAAGTAGCTATCTGGCCTCCTTTAAGAGTGAGACAAGCCAGATGGGTAAAGTCCACTCATTGTGGATATCTGTTTAATCTAATTCTAGAAGGTCATGTTTCTCTCTAATTTGTCTTTGGAACCTGGCTTGGTTAAATCAGATATGAGTGTGTGCACTGTCAATATTTATATTTAGTCACTGTAAACCCAGGCTCTGTGCCCTAATCAGGACACTGGGCTCCACTAGGTGGAAAGCTGCCTGAAGATCTGATGCCCCCATGACAGGCATTAAAATCTTTAACTCTGCCAAAGAGCCAATGTTAAAGACTCACCTAGATCAAGCAGGACATTAAGAATACAGCTCTGAAATATTTCCCATTGGTGTCACTACTGCAGGCATTACCCCACACATTTGTCAGCAAATTATGTACAATTTCTAGGCTTATATTAACATGGGGAAATGGTGCAGAATAATGACAAGTGTCTCTCTTTCCTTCTGTTCTCTCATGATAGGGCAAAATCCAAGAACGGAGGACGCTGCTTGAGAGAAAAATTAGACAGACTGGGACTCAATTTGCCTGCAGGAAGAAGAAAAGCAGCAAATGTCACACTCTTGACTTCCTTGGTAGAAGGTAGGGTCTCTAATATTGCAATATAATATAACCATAATTAAAATGTTTCATTGTATGCAACCTTTTCCAGCCATAGGATTAAATTCCATAATCTGTATTTTGTAGAAAGAGATCTGACTTGCCTAAAGCCATAGACAGAGTGAGTGGCAAAATGGAAGTTCATTCTGAGATATCTTGGCCCCCAGCAAGTGTCTTGGTCCTGCAGTTTCCTTATCATTGATTTGTGCTTACAAATCGATCATCCTAGTGTTCTTGTGAGAGAGATTAATGTCTTATACCAACTCTATAGTGGGTTTGTTTATCTTCCTTTTTCTTTTTTTTAAACTTGTGAATTTCCTGGAGCTGGTCCAAAAATGTGATGATTTTTTTTCTCCCATAAGAAAACATAATATTTAGACAAGCCTTTTCCCCACACACATAAATGAATGAAATCTGTTTTCAGATAATATCTAGACAGGCCCAGGAGATGCTTTCTTGGCCTTTATTTGTTGTTTAAATATCATTCACCAAATACTGCCAGGCTCTTCAAACCTTCAGCTGGGAGATGCAGGTTCAAACCCCTCAGGCAAAGGGAAGAAACTCTACCTGCATCTCTTCTATTCTGGGTGAATCCACTAAGTACCCAGTTTGTTGTCTGGCTGTGAGTAGCAGCTCTGGGAATTTCAGATCCCTCCTCCTTGATGCTGACAGAACTCAGCTCATCCTAAAGGTCAATACCTTCTACGATCATAACCTGAAAGGTCCATACAGATCTAGGCAAGTAGGCTGAGGTCTCAGCACATATTACCACAGAATTACAGAATTACAGAATTATAGAAGGATTGAGGCTGGAAGGCACTTCTGGTGGTCTCCCAGGCCAATCCTCCTGCTCAAAGCAGGGTCAATTAGAAGAGCTTGCTCAGGACCTTATGAGTTTTTTATTATCTCAAAGGATGGAGACTCATCCAGGCTGAAATAGCACTGAATCCTCAACACTGGAGGTTGTCAGCGTTTATGACAAGGGAGTGATATTTTCAGGGGCCACTGAGCACAAGGAACTCCAATGGGGCTGCTCTGAACTACATGTGTGTCCATATCACACCTGCTTGCAAGAGAAAGCTCTAATGGAGCTTAGAAAAGGTGCCAGGTTAGAGGAGCAAGGGCTGTTTCCACCTTCAGGCATCTCATGTCAGGGAAGAATAAATACAGCTGGTGTTTATTAGTAAACAGAGCAATGGCTTAAACTGAAAGCTGAAATTAGGAAGAAATTCTTCCTTGTGAGGGTGGTGAGGCCCTGGCACAGGCTGCCCAGAGAAGCTGTGGCTACTCCATCCCTGGAAGTGTTCAAGGCCTGGTTGGATAAGGCTTGAAGCAACCTGGTCTGGTGGAAGGTGTCCCTGCCCATGGCAGGGGGTTGGATTGAGATGAACTTTAAGGTTTCTTCCAACCCAGATCATTCCATGATTCTGGGATTCTATATGGTCAGTTATTCATTCATCAGAAGAGACTGAGAGGGAGGTGGCTCTCTGACAGCTGCTGGCCTGGGATTGAAGGCTGAGTACCTTTAAGTAAGGATTAGATTCCTGTTTCCCAGGAATGGAGCTGTGCCTACCTCCCTGCCCTTTATTCAAAGCAAACCTGATATCAAGCCTATGGTGCTGCTTCTGTTCTTGGACTGCTTTGCTGTGAGTCCTAAAGGTAAATGCTGATGTGAGTGAGCTCACTTTGGTAGAGACCTTTTTGCCTGCATGTGTTAATCATGAATTTTATCTACTAGAATTTTTGGGAAAGGCAGCACCATGTTAATATTCCAACAGAAAACTAAGTGAAGCTCATTTCCTGTCTGTGTAACCAATCCTGGGTCAAACTTGACAGCGCTCATTGAATTCTTTGTGGTATAAGCTGTTCTCACTTTGGACATGCAGATATTCCTTCCAGGTGGAACTAACTTACAGCACAACTTCATCAAGGAAACCCATCCTTCAATGGTTCCTGCTGCTGAAGGAGGCAGAAATGAAAGGCCACAGGCTTATTCTGCGATTTAGAGAATCCAGAGAGAAAGCAACATTAGCTTTTTCTGTGTGATATCAATACAGAAATTGAAATAATAACAATTTTTTTAGTTTTATTAAATATCTAAAATATCAGGTACACTCTGTGTACCTCTCATAAGGACCCAGGATTGTGTCACTCTTGACTTCTTTAGATAGTTCTAAATTTATTATTACTAAAGGTCCTCACAGTCTTCAATATATTGAGGTTTTAATGTCTCTTTAAGGTAGGAGTGTTGCCAACCTCTTGAATATCTGTGTTATGTAAGTTAAGGCAAAATTTGTTGCATGATTATTATGTTTTTTGGCCAAAACCATGTCAAAAGTCTCTGGCATGACTAATACTTCTCTTCCTGTAAAACATACAAAAATCATTGAGCTTTGGGAAGTCTGTTAAACTCAACGAGGAAATGCAATTTATTTCTAGGCTGTGGCCATCACATGAAGGTTCGGATTTTATGAAAATTATTCTGTGGCCTCCTGTTTTCTGCAAATTTCTTTCTTTTGGAGTTCAGCTTCACTGCAGGATGTTTACTGTTGGTTTGGTCAGGTTGCATCTTTAGTGTCTTTGGTAGGGACGTCTGCGGCCCAAAGTAGGAATTGTTCGTCAGATCAGTTCTGTCCTTTTTGTCATGCACATAAATCAGCACGAGTGCAAAGGCGGACAGGGAGAATGAAATCAGTGTTGCAGGACTCTCCTGAGCAGTTTGGGGACACATCTTTGTGTAACCTGCAGGCGAGGGATGCCCTCTAGCGCCTGGACTAGAGGGAAGGAAGGGTCATTTTTCTTACAAGCTCCACAAGGAAAATTCCCGCATATTAGCTGTGAAATAAAGGCTCCTCCAATAAATACTAGTATTTCCAAGGCTAAGCTTTACTGCAGGCTCAAGAGTCAAAAGCATCTCCAGTGGGAGCAAGGAAGGATGTGAAAAGAGGGGAGATGTCCCCTTCTCTGAATCGGTCACTTAGAGACAAAACATAAATGTGATTGCAGATGCAGGTAAAAGCAGTGCATGAACGATTTAAAAACAATCAGATAAGAAAAAGGGAAACTTACAAAAAATGCTAGAGTTTGTTTTCCTGTCAAACCTGATTAAGACACTAAATTTCCTAGACACAGAATTAGTGACATTCATCATTTGGGGACAAAAGCTCTTGAGAAAAAATAGGTCAGTGGTTGCTTTTTTCATCGTGCTCTCAACTGTCACACTTCTCCCCCACCAGCCTTTGTTTAAATATCCTTCCACTTGTTCCTCCTCCCTCTCACCCTACAAATAGAATAAACTTTCCTTCCACCTCCCGCCTGCCCCTCCTCCCCTTAAGTAACATTTCTGCTGGGTAGAGCATCCGGAGGAGGCACAGCCGAGGAGAGTGGGAGGTTCAGATGCCGAGTGTCCCTCTCCTGGGGACACAGCTCCTGCCTTCACTCTGCATAGGAGCAGCTCTCACTCTTGCTGGCCCCGGGGGACCCTCACACCGCTCCTTGCACCTGCCCACAGAAACCTTTCAAGGTACTCTGCTGCTCTCCCCACCGAGGCTTTCCAGAGCTGTCTCTGCCAATTCTGCTCCAGCAGCTGTCCTTTTCCATCAGGCAAAGCTCTCTGGTCAATTGGCAAACAGCAGAGGAGAGGCAGCGCTGCCAGGAGCTGCACAGCCATGTGCTGGGTTTAAGGAGAGTCCAAGATTCCCAGGACCTGCTCTTTGTGTCTGCAGAAGGAAGGGGCTGGGGATATCACACACAGGGAAATTTGATTTTAGATTGAATTTAGATAGAAACAAAGTAACTAACTATAAAAGTCAGGGATTTTAGTGGTTTTTACCTTTATTATGATTCCTACCCTAATGTAAATAACAACTAGGCAGAAGATGGCAAATCTAAGGTAAAAGAAAAAAGGTCCATTCATCCACATTTCCAACATTTACACAATTTCTCCCAAAGTAAATGTTTGTCCGAATTTTTCTGTAGAAAAAGAAAGAACATATTCTATGACATTTGGAATAAACTACTTTCCCCTAGCAAGACCTAATCCTCCTGTACAGTAATCACAGGGATGTCTATTCACAAAAAAATAAGTATATCACAGTCCACTTCTAAATATTAAATCATCATTTGGTCCTGGTTTAAAACAACATCTTTGCTCAACAATGAGATAGGAGAAATTTTGTTCTGTGGGGTGTTCTCATGTCCAAATTTTTATTTTTATTTAGCATTGGCAGTTATAATTCAGGATGCCTACTCCTTTTGGTATATGCATGCTTATATGAATAAATATGCATAGCTCCAATGTTCGTTTGTAGTATAGATGAGCTTTCCATTTCCAGAAAAAAATATTTTCAATTTTAATTGAAAATATTTTAATTATTATTTCATTTAAAACAGTAATTACATTTGTATCTACATTTTTACCCATCTATATCTTGTCTAAAAAGACAAGTAATTTTGTTTCTTTTTGCTCATGGTTTTATATCTTCATATACCATTAACATTCAATCACAGTCACAATCCCAGCTCCAGACAGGTTTTATACTCTTGAATAATTTTCTCAGATCATCAGAACAGTTTAGTATAATTTTCTCAGCCCTAGCAAATATTATAAACCATCTTTTTAAATACAAGTTTGAATGACAATTCACATTTTCATTCCCTTTTTCCAAAAAGTAAGTGAAAATGTTCACATTTCAGTCACTTGGTTGTTGATCATGTTAAATGGATGCCCACATTTCATCACAGAAAGCTCTGCTCTCTTGACAAAACCAAGATTTTCCAACGGCTAAATGTTTAAATTCTTTGCAGTCTACATTCCTTGTGTTGTTACTGGGACTGAGTGGGACCATGATGAAGCTGTCTGGAGAATTGCAATTCCACCTGATGACAGCTTCAAAGGGTTCAACTTTTATTTTCTTTCCATGCTGGAATGAAGATAAACATATCATATATTTTAACGGAATTTAGTTGAAAAGAAAAACCTGGTGCTCTTCTGAAACTGATTTACTCTGTAAGTCTTTATTTAAGGAAGAGTAAAAGCGTATCTGAAATAGACAATGTGAAACAGCTCTAGAGAAATTTAAAAACTGTACCTTAAATTTGTACCCTTTCTCACCTGTGAAGAAGTCTGGGATAGATGTTTGAAACACAAAGCAATCAGTCAGCTATGTGCCTGTTCATTCTGATTCTCTGTTAACTTATCACTGAAATCCATTTTGTTTTCACTGAAATCCATTTTGTTTCAACTGAAAATTATTTTACTTTTCTAGAGGCTGCCAACTAAGTGGAAACCATTTCTCCTTTCAAGTTAGAGATACTTATTGCTTATTAAGGTCCTCATTCTTTTTAGGAATACTGGAAATCATGTTTTAAAAATAAACCAAAGAAAGCAGATGATTTTGACTATAATCTTCAATTTTTGCTGTAAAGTTTGTTACAGCTGCAGAGGTTGTTGCTGGCTGGTATCAGCAAACAGATTGCCTGGCAGTGGTGGATGGATTTTGTCAGTACCTGAATAAACTAGGGCACATAAACACAGAGTGAAGTATTTGCTTGTGGAATTCAAGAGGTGTTTTCCTGATAAAAACCCCAGTGGTAGAAGGGGAGACAATAATATCTGAAAAGGGGGAGAATGGAGTTGGAATAGAGGTTTCTTATTCCTCACCGTCCCTGGCACAGGACCACTGTTTCCATGGAAGTTCTCCTCTTCCTCGGCTTAGCCAAGTCTTGCTGAGGATGGGATTCATCTCCCTATCTTCCTTGCAGTTTTATCCGTCTTCTCATGTCAGATCATAGTAAATAGGGAGAAATCAACACTTCTGTGTGTTTAATGATTTAATTTAATGATTAAATGAAGTAAAATTAATAATTAAACATTTTATTATGTTGCTTAGAACAGCTGTGGAATCTCCATAGTTGGAAATATTCAAGGCTAGGCTTGGAAAAGCCTTGAATAACCTCATCTAAGGCAATGCTTTCAGCAGAAGGTGATTTCCTGAGTTCTAATCCAGACTTTCCATAATTACTCTGATTGCCTTTTACCTTCTACTCTAGTGTAGGATGATACCTGCTTCAAGCGCTAGTTTGTCACCATTGACTTGAAAGTATTGACATCAATATTGACATTTAATCTGATGAATTCCACTTCAGATGTTCTCAAAGGGAGGAGTTACATGTCCTGCATCCCTCCTGACAGCATCAGCCTTTTGAACTTCAAAGAGCCAGAGTCCAATGCCACTTCTGATGGCACTCAAACTCACAACTCTGAAAAGAAAACAAAACTAAAGTAAAAAAACCTACAACCCCTGAACTCCAAAGCTATTCTGGAGCACATCTCTGTTAGTCACTCATGCAGATGTGCTTCAACACATACTTCTGGTAGCTGACCTATTTCTTCTTTCTACAGTGAGATGAGAGAGAGTGTCATCTGGAAATACCTATTTCCCACCAGGGAAAGACTAACTTAGGCACAGATGTTCACAATCCAGGCAGCTGCTTTTGATCAGACAAATCCCACACCAAGGTTGTCAGAGTCGCAGTGTGCAGGTCAGAGTGTTCAGTAAACCCTAAAATAAAATTCTGGATTCTCTAAGCTAGTGAAGACGGTCCTGTTCTTCCAGAGGCATTTGGAAGCCAGCACAGAGTTGGGTTCTGGTGTTCAGTTTCTGCAGTGAGGTAGAGAGGTGCTCATTGTCACAGACTTCTCAAAAGCCTAATTGAGCCAGGTGCTTCTTTTACCTTGATTTAACCACCTATGAAAGAGCAACTGTCTTCTTCATCATGTTCCCTTTTTGTTTTGCCTGGTCAACTTTGTTTGCAATGCTTTTAGAAATAGGATTATTTATTGAGCTCTCCCTTGGGGTCTGCTCTTCTGTGGTGTGGGGCATTTGTACCGTTGGCTTAACCTCTAAGCAAATATACTGGGATGTGTGTTATCCCCATGGCTCTTTCCTGGGCTAGAGGGCTCTTCTTCCATTAGACACAGGTAAGTGAAGCACCAAAGGCTGACACAATTCTTCAAAGTCATTTATTCCTACTTTTTGCTCCTTTCCATGCCTTGAATATCGATGATGAACAGGGCTTGCAAAATTGGGCAGCTGCCCAGTACTCACTGGTGGCAAGGCAGGGCCAAGCATCTTGGCCAGTATTTTCTCATGAGAGGACACCCTTCCACCTGATGAGGAATGTCCTTCTTATCTTCTGCCTGGCACCAACTGATGACTAAATATCAACAGCCCAATTGGGCTGAAATGGGTAACTGACTTGAGAATGACTGTCTACAGAAGTGATTTGCTACTGTTTGGGGTTTTTTTAAAGAGTGTAATAAATTCTGTAACAATAATAACAACAACAATATAATGATGAGAATGATGATAATAATAACAACCCTAAAAAATGACTGACCCATTTTGTTTGACCGCAGGGGAAGCACTACATTTGGCCAGAGATTTCGGCTACACCTGTGAAACAGAGTTCCCTGCCAAGGCAGTAGGAGAGCACATTGCCAGACAGCACATGGAACAGAAAGAGCAGACAGCGAGGAAAAAGATGATCCTAGCGACAAAGTAAGGAGGGAAGGGAAGCGAAAAAAGAAATCGGTCTGTCACTTCTCCATGTTGGATCTGGGGGATGGGGGAGGGAGGAGTGGGAGTATGGAGCTGGGATTGTGGTGTCTGCTATCACAACAGTGCTCACTGACTGCGGGTGAGAGAGATCCTCACTGAGGATGCTGAAAGAGGGACCTTATTTAGTGCAGTGAGGTTTCAGTGGCTGTGCTCTCATTTCCTGTGGATGAGGGGGCACGTACATCTTCCCAGATGCTTTGGTTTAGATGAGAACAGAGGATATTGTTACATGGTAAGATCTATGGGACAGAAACTGGCTTTGTCTCATGTTTGCATGTGAGCAGGAGATCTGAGCTTCTACTGAAGTACTGGTTACTGTCAGATAATTATCATTAGTCTGCTGAGGGAGAACTGGTTTGCAGAAGGACAGATCCTCTCTGGATGCAAACTGCAAGAGCTCCCCTGAAGTCAAAGGTACTGGAACAATGTACAACAGCAGGGGAGCTTTGCTAAAGACATTAAAGACACAAAGAGGCATCAGACTTCACTCTAAACAAGCCACTCCTCTCCCTGGAGCAGTAACATCATGTTAGGATAACATTTCTTCTAGGTTAATTAGACTTGATGAGGGAGGAATTAGCCTTCATGAGCCATGGGAAACAGGAATAAATAGTCTGTGTGGAACAGGGTAGACATGCCCTAGGTGTGTGGTCTGACTGTGTGGGGTAACCTTGAACATGTTCACACTCTGTGCTCACTGCAGTGTCACACGTGAGGCTGCAGGAAAGCTGAGACCACAAATCTGAGCTCTCAAATCATCCCCTCCATGCTGGAAGTGTTTGGAAACCCTTCAAGGCTGTGATATATCCAACAGGGACGAACTACTCAGTACTTGGAGAAAGGGCTGACCAGCAACAGGATTGTCCTTTGTATCCCAATGTCCTTCTGCTTTGCCAGGATTCCTGGCCTTGGCGTCCCTCTTGTATTCAGAGCACTTTGCCCTGACACTGACCCAGAGATGAGATGCACTGAAACATCTCAGGTCTGTGGATCCCATGAATACAGCCTGTGATCCTTCCCTGGGGTGATAGAAGGATCACTGTGTGGATCAGGGGGAGTTTTCTGGTTGTAAAGGTGATGAGAGACCTCATATATCACATTCCTAATTCCCTTGTACATTAAAAGGAATAATGTAAGTGGAATATTATCTTGTCCTTAACTCTATCCACATTTCTTTTAAGGGCTCAAGGGGTTTCAGAGACATGAGAATAAACCAGTTGGCCAGAAGAAATTCCTCTCTGCAAGTTGTGTCTCCCCATTGCTGTGTAGCTCATTAACCTCCTGCCACCTAGCTGAGGATTTGTCCCATTTAAGGAAAACAATTCAACCATAATGGTACAAATCTTCTCCATTTTTCCCTGGCTCTAGTGAGAAATCACAAAGCCAAAGGTTGTAATAATTGGTGGGTCACTGTTATGTCCTGTCTCCAAAAGCTGTGCCACTCAGGGGCACATAAGAGTCTCACTACCCTTTCTCACCACCCCATACCTACTTTCTCACCCTCTTTCCCTACTGAGATGGGGTCTCACGGGCATGCACTACCTCTAACCACCATGAACTTTGGGCTTGTAGGCTGTTATCCAGCACTTGTTAGGAATAAAATTACTTTTCCCCCCTGCTATGAGTTAAAAGCACCAGGAAATTGCTCAGAGAGATCTGTCGATAACAGAAAGGCCACATCCTCCTGCAGTCAGTGCTGGTAACAGGTACAGATGGGTCAATGTGTGTGTTACTACTGCCCTCTCCTGCCTGCAAGGAGAACAGGGATTCCCAGTCCTGCCCAGGTGTTTCAGGAGACATGACGTCACAATATTAGCATGGCATTTCTGAGCCATGTTTCTAGGTATCTGATCGAAGAACTCTCGACAATCATCAGGAGTTTCAACTACTCACCAGCCATACCTAAGCTCTAGGTTTGGAATTTCAGCAATTCCACAACTTCCCTGACTCGTGGGGCTTGTGACCAATGGCACCAGAAAAAGGGGGGATTGCTATGCTGCCACCAAAACCAACACAGAAATTCCAGGGTGGTAAGATCACTCATGGCAAATTTTATCTATGGAAAGATCTGGAGCACCACTGCCTGTGTGTGTCCACTGTGGGACAGAGCCAGAAGCCCATAGAAGTGCTCACCTGTGGGCTCTTGAGGAAAATAAGGGGAAAGAACAAAGTTATTTCCACAGTCCTTAGAATAGAGGTGATGAGGAAAAATAAGTGGAAAGAGTAAGACAATTTCCACAGTTTTTCATATCTAGGTGTAATTCTATTATGAATTTAGACATCCATATTCAGTGGCTCAATTCAGCTGTCCAAACATGGGCATCCACTGCCATTTGGGTTGAACTGGGTTATCCAGTTTGGCCACAAGCTGCTGCTCCAGCGGCACACAGATCTCCTTTTGTTACTGTGTCGTATCTGCCAGTGCTTATGGATGTCTTGGGTATTAAAAATCTACATGGGGCTAATGAAACAGAGCTCTAAAAGTCTACAGTGAGGAAGCCTCTGGTGTCCAGTAGGAGGTCCCAGGCCTCCTTGACATCAAGGGCATCCATACCTTGTAATCGAGCAATCCACCCACCCCGAGTGGAAGTAGTTCAGCTGCCATGCACAGAACTGTGGCCCATGGGCCAGTGAAGGCTACAAGCTGCTGCTTTAGATGCCAAGAGCAAACACATGGAGGCTACTGAGCTTAAATGATTCCTCACTGTCCTCTCAGCCCTACCTGGTCTGAGGCCATGCTGGTGGAAATATAGAGAACAAAAACAGGACTGTTTTCTATCATGTGACAAACCACATCCATTGTGTTAAACTGCTCATCTTCCAAAGCTATCTTGTGGAAATGGTCTCTCACATTTGCAAACTCGGGACCTGCCTGGGACAGTACAGATTGGTGCAACAGGATGGTGTCATGGTCCATTCTAACAATTTTATGGACTAGACAATGAAGATTCAGAGCTCTACCTGGCAATTATCATGGGAAGAAGAGATGATTGGGCTGTGTAGCCAGTGTACACTGCTGAACACAAGTGTCAGCAATGGCAGCATGGGAGTGAAGCAGGCTGAAAAAGAGCTGAAAGGGTAAGAAAGGCATAAACAATGGAAGAAGCCTGTCCCCTAATTCTCTTTCTTTCAACTCACCTCCTTTGAGCAGATGGTTGTCTGGGCAAGTAGATGGTTTTCCGGACAGAGCAAGATGCTCCAACAAAAGACTGAATTGTCACAATTCTGGCCAAAGGGTACTGATATTGGCCTGTTAACCCTAGAAATGTTTAAAAGGTTTCAGGATATGTATTCAATTCACCTAAAAATAGGACAAAAAAGTGGTACCGGGTTTTATAGGGTCTTTAAACATGGGTTAGTTCCCCTTGCAGAGGCATGGGAGAGCCTGAAAGGCTTTCCAGCAGGGGACAGAACCTTACCAGTTTGCAGCTTGGACAGATGCAACACTGCTGAAGGCTGTGTCAATTGCTCCAGTTGATGGAGAGGCACAGTGTCCTCCAGGAAACATCCCAGAGTTTCACAGCACAAAGTCTTCCACATGATCAGAGGGACAGATACACCCACATTTACACAGACCAAACCAGAATACTCTGAATAATTTTATTGTGGAGTTGATTACAGCCAGCACAGACTGATCAGCATCTGGCTCATGACACTTCTCTGATATCTGGTCCTTGGATACCTGGCAACTCTACCACACTTGGAATAAATCAGATTCATGGGCTGACATTTGCCCCACTCTTGTACTCAACACCAGGCATTTGCTTTAGCCACTGATAGGGATCATGGCCTACCTGGGCTCTTGTTCTGACCCAGTACAGAATGTTTTATCTTTTCCTGGTCATATACTGGATCATCTGACCATGTATCATTAGATGTCTCTCATGCAGGAGTGACCAGGACTATTTTTATTAATCTGTGCCCCCTAGGACAGCACAACCATCTTCCTTTGCTTTTTCAAAGTCACAGTCCAACTCAGGAAAAAACTGCCAACCCCTCTCCCTGTCACTACCCCAGGTGATATTTTACTGGTAGTGGAGGTTCTGAGACACCACTTTGCCTAGAAATCCCCCTGAAAAAAAAAGTAGGTTACTGCTTTTGCAGGTTTTTTCATGTATAATAAAAAAGTTTTTTTCTTTTCTTTCAATCTGCCAACATTCAGTAAAGACTTTTGACACGTGAAGATAGAAGGGAACTTAATTGCACACTTGGTTCTGACACTTTTCTTTGTCAAAATAAAAGAACTTTTAAGATGAACTTTTTCAACAGGTAGAAAGTAGAGGTTGGAGGAAGGAGAGAAGAGCAGTGCTGACAGGGCCGACTGGGGATAGTGGATTGTTTAGAAGCCAAAATGACTGACTGTTTTCAGCTGTTGAAAGGAACTGTTTTTCCTCTAAGGACCTGATTCATTAAAACTGTATGCCGCATTTACATACATTTCTGCTGAATACCTCTCTTTGCCTGAAAGGCTGGGGTGATGCTGTCTTTTCAAGCAGTCGGTGTCTAGGTCCACGCAGATGACAAGCATTTAGAGAAATCAGGCTTGGATGGGGTCCAGCAGCACAGCAGGAAATAGGTTTCTGCTTCTCCTCTTAGTCAAGAGAGAGCTGTAGTATCCAAGATCTCTGTTCCCAGCTTGTACCACAGTGATAAAGCAAAGGGTAAAACCAGTTTAGCACAGTTTTCTTGCCTGTAACTCAGCAGTGAAGGACCTTCTAAAGACCAACAAGCTGAGTTTACCCACTTCTTCCATTATGCCCCTGTCCCAAAAGACAAGGGTTACAAGGTGATAATAAAAACCCAAACTTTACCTAGGATGAGATGTGCAATGAGTCTCCTAAAAGGAATCATGCACCACAGAGATGCCCTTTAGTATTAGAAACTGCCCCTAGGGACAGTGATTTCATCTATGCTAACAAAGCAAACCACACACACTCCGAGTCATCAGATTGCAATTGTCCATGTTATTAAGATGTGAGAATAGCTCATTGAATTTTCCCAAATATATTCTGGGCAAGGTCTGTGAGACAACCCACAACAGGATCTATTCTCAGGATGCCACAGCGTTTAGGAGACCAGAGGAGCTTCACTATATGGATGTTATCAGAGGGCGACAAGGGGTCTGTGGGTGTGAGGGCGGCCCTTGTCACTCTACTGGGTGGCACTGTGACCACGATCAGCTTAATCCAACCAAGATCAGGCCCCCAGCTGAGTGTCCTGGTGATCTGGAGGTGATCATGCCCTCCTGACCCCTACCATTAGTGCCTATATTTCTAATACAGGCAATGGAGAACTATATGCTAATTTGGAGAGGTCCCCTTTCCTTTCTTTAATTAACTGAATCATAAAAAAGTAAGTGATGTCTATTCACCCATGGTCCAGATAGCACTATTCTGAGGACATGAGCTAAATGGAACTGATTTGGTTTATTTTTTAAAAGAATTATTGGTAGAGTATTCCTAGGCTAATTTACAAACAACAATACAACAACAATCCAAGAATGAAAAGGCCTTATTTTCAGGTCTTTCCTAGTGGTAGGACCTATACAGAGGAATTCCAGGGAACAAATTTAGCTCCCAGGTGCTGAGGCGTGCTGAGGCATCCTTAGAAGCCTCAGGGAAGACTGACTGGGGGAGGGAAAACTGTAAGACCATCCATCCTTTACAAAGAAGATGAGCTGCTGTGCTGGTGGGAAACCACAGACCCTGAATTGTCACTACAAGGGGTCCTTCCTTCACAACCCCTAGTGCTATATTTGTCTTAAGGGTTGGGGGTCAAGAAGGCAAGTCCAAAATATCCATGACTTCAACTTGCAGATAAAGCAGTGCCCACAAGGTACACAAGCCCATGTACAAGTATTGGTGTATTTACACAAAGTAAATAATAAAGTAATTTACACATTTCAGGCATATTCTAATGCTAGTTCACCACTTCCTTTAACCATAAGCCTTGCTGCCAATGTAAGTGAGCTACGCTAGACTTAACACTGCCAAACTGGGTCCTATTCAGGAGGAAAATTGTACTTTATAATGTCAGTATTAGCAGGGTTTCAGATGGAAACTATTAGTGTTCAAGAGATTCTGTATGCTGTTTGCTCTGAGAATTTGAGCAGGGAAGCCAGAGATGGATTTGTTTGCCTTTAATTTCTGTCACAATTCTTCTGCCAAGCAATTCTGTTATGAATGAGATCACTCAGGATAAGGTGACAGTGTTTTGGGAATTAGCTTTATGGGAAGGATTACACCTGTCTTATTTAAGGATTTCCATTTTACTTTTAGACAAATATGTAAAGAATTCCAAGACCTTCTAAGTCAAGACAGATCACCCCTCGGATCCTCCAGACCGACTCCAATATTAGACCTCGACATCCAGAGACATTTAACACATTTCAGGTATGATTTTGAAAGAGGAAACTAAAATCCATAATTTTGATTTAGACTGCATATGATGTTTGAATGGTTTTTGCTCCCTTACCTAAAAGACATGCAAATAAATAATTAACATCCATAATCCCTGCTAGCTGTGCCTATTAAAAGTGCAGGTTTGCCCAGTAACGTAGTTCAAGTTTGCTGCATTCTACCTGCATCTAGGACCACAGTCTGAGTTTGAATAAGTAATTTTCTGCATCTACTGGTCAAATCTCCCCATCTGTTCAGAAAATTGTCTTGCTTTAGATGTGAGCCAAATCACAGCTCACAAGTGGATGGTCCAGAAGCATAGAAACTCAAGTTCTGAACCAGTATAAGTTAATCAAAGTAGAAATAATAGGAAGAAGAAGCTGCATCCTTCCTAATAACTAAATAGTTCCAGAAGCTTTTCTAAGCTACTATTTGACAATGGCTTACCATGACCATTTTATTAACTCTTTGTCTTCCAAAGCAGACTGGTCCCAAAGTACATTACCTACTAAAACAATTTTACTTCACTAATTTCCAAACAACACGCTGGAAAATCCAGGAGAAGGAAAGCTAACTCACACTAAAAAGCCAGAGACTGATGATATATTTAGACTCAGTTCCTGAGCAATGTTTAATGTACTGGTTTAAACAGGCTTAAGAAGCTGTTTTGAAGACAAAGACCCATGGTACATGCACACCAAGTCCAAACTTCATTAGAATTTTATCCCAGTTATGGATAAAAGTGTATAGATATTTTGGGGTCAGAGAGATTTATTAGCTCAGGAGTTGCTGTGCAATTTCATGTTTTTGCTTTAGGCGATGTGTCAGATACATTCAAGAGTGAGGTGGGATCTTCCAGAGGGCCACTTTGAAATAGTGGGGTCATCTAAGATATCTATCAAAGACAAGTTTGATGAAACATCCTGAAGGTGCTCCTGTCTTTGCTCAGGCCACAGAGGGGAATACATAACTTGCTGAGTCTACAGATTGTTAATTTTTTCCATCCATTAGCTGATATATGAAAAAATTAACATGTGAAGAACTGTCCGAGAGCTGTTTAGAGACCATAATATTAAGCAAGTTTCATAGTCCTACAAAGGCTTAGAATTGTGCTGTATATTCTTTCACACAACCAGCCGAGTCACTCTTCTTTCATCAGTTGGACAGAAAACTTCTGTGTCCCAATGTCCCAAAATCTGTGAGTTATTTAGGTTCTGATAGAGCATGAGGCACCCTGCAGACAGGTTCTGTGATAACTAATGTTTAGTTCCTCAGACTTTGAAGGGAATCCCAAAAATGCCCACCATCCCACTTCTTCCATCCATCTGTTGGGATGAATGGAAAGGTAAGGGTAATTCCCTGTCTGCAAATGCACACATTCCTGACATTCCTGTTTGTTCTTGCACACATCTGTGTGCATCCTATGTGTGTATGAACACACCTGGACAACCTCACTCCTATTCTCATGCAGTGCTGTGCATAGGCACCCACAGAGCACCCAGGTGTGTGTATATTTTCACTTATACACACACTCCAAAACACCCAACTACACTTGCACATCAAGAGAAACATCTTTATTTATGCAGAATGCTCATAGAGGGATTTTAACGAGCTACCTAAGCTTGTGGAAAAAGAGATAATTCCCTATTACATGCACACAGAGGAAATGTGATATGAGGTTGGTAATCCCCAAGGATTCCTGTGTTTAAAGTAGAAATAGCAGTCAGGATAAAGTGCTGAAGACTTCAGCTACAAAAACTGCCAACTGGTACAGCTTCCATCCTTCTTTCTCTGCTGCACTTCAGTAGGTTGGAGGGCAAAGCTTCTGCAGGCAGCTCCTGGAGCAGTCAGTGCTTTCTTTCATGTCTGCTGTAGACACTAAGTGTTGGGCTGAAGATGGGCACCTGGAGGAGCATAGGCCTTGATCCTACACAGGGGCCTCCCCAGCCTTAAATCAGAGTCCTCTCTGATTGTGCTTAGGGACTGATGAGTGCTGCCAGACCCAGCGGTGGAACTGAGACCATATTCCTTTTCCAGCTAGTGTAGAGATGCTGGGGCCAGATCAGCTTCTAACCTGGACTTCTGACTCTGCTCAGATGCCTGTAGGAGCCTCCACTGCAGCCAGCTGTGTATCTCCTGCTGTGATCTCCAGGAGAAATCTGCATTAAGCAGGCCTAACACAGACATCTACATCAGTGTAAATGGAATTTCTCCCTAAACTCCATTGGCTGAACATTCCAGTCTAGATCTCCACCAGAATGGGAGCTCAGCCAACCAGTAGACACCAGCCACTTACACTGTGAACAGTTAAACCTAGTGTAGACCAAAAAAAAAGCCATTATTCTCATCTTCTAAACCCAGCAGTCTTCACAGCCAGATCATCTCAACCCCTGCTGCCACTACTTGTCTTCCTGAGATTAAATATCATAGATCATGGTATGGTTTGGGCTGGGAGGGACCTTAAACCTCATCTTGTTCCAACCCTGTGCCATGGGGGAACTAGAGAGTCCTTATTGTCCCTTCCAATCCAAAGCATTCCATGATTCTATGATATGATGTCAGAAATCCAAAAAGATTTTTTATGACCATAAAAAATCAGAGGAATCGCACAAATGTCTACCATTAAAATAAGTTCTAAGATAGTGAAAGACTTTTAGAAGAACTATAACAACTGGTATCTACAGGGGAATTGGGTCCAGCTTCTACTAACTTGGGGTGAAAGGGAGTTTACTTTAGGAATAAATTCCCCTACAGCTCCTCAGTGTAGAGTTGGGTGCTCCACTTGCTTGTGATGTTATTTTTTCTATGTTAATAATTAAGACTGACATTCACAGCCTGGCACAGGACAGACAGAAGCAGTTTTTCCCATTTCCTCTGTTTTAAATCTTCAAGCTCACACTTCTCTCTGAAGTTTTTCCACTGAGTCCTAATTCATCAAATCTGTAAACATGTGTCCAACCTGAAGTACAGGATAGTCCCCAGGAAGGGATCAGAAGTGCTGGGTTTGCTCAAAATCCAAACTCAAAGTTCACAAAAAGCACAAAATGGGAAATCTTCAAAGGAGCTGCCAGCGAGCCCAAAACCTGCTGAATTTTGCACAACTTTGTGAAAAAAACCCAGAGGCTCTTCTACACCTCTGGTACATCCCTGGTTGTGCAGCTGCTGTCTGAGATGTTCATCTGATCTGAATTCAGAAAACTCAATCCTCCATGACAAATGATTTTCCAATACTATTTGATCATGAACAGATGATTCAGACCCTTAAATTTATAGCAGCAAATATTGTGCATTACCTGAGCCAGGGTCACTTTATGTTTGTTTCATTCAA
Source organism: Coloeus monedula (assembly GCF_965178545.1). Classification (NCBI taxonomy): domain Eukaryota; kingdom Metazoa; phylum Chordata; class Aves; order Passeriformes; family Corvidae; genus Coloeus; species Coloeus monedula. The sequence goes on from NC_138782.1 coordinate 116,035,225, forward strand.
CATTTCTCCCTTTTCAATACATTTTAGAGGATCTTACTGCAGAGAAGTTACATTGATAACTTCACTTATGAGTCGGCTGTTGAAGTTATATTGATAACTTAAAATAACTTTAAATATACTGATATTAGCAGATAAAGGTAGTGCCAGAGAACAGGCATTGGCTATCTGTGTTTCTCTTCATCTGCAGAATTTCTGGGGCTTTTTCTACCTCGTCTAACTAGCACTAACCCAAACTATTCCTGGGCACAGTGGTACCTATATATCATCAATGTATGCGAAAGTTTAGAATTCTTGGAAGCACCAGCCCTCGTTACAGCCCAGTCTGGTGCCTTGTGTGTGATATAAATTTAGATTCAGGGAAGGTCTGCCTTGCCAGGGCTGGATCCCAAACTCCATGGGCTCAGTGTTGGAGTAGCTCAGATTTCTAAGCATAAGTCTGACTTCAAGAAGAGGTGCTACATTGTAAGGCTGCCCAACCCGTCCTTCAGCTCTTCTTTGAGCTGAAAAGGTTGGAAGATGCCTTAAAGATCATCTCATTCCAACCCCTCTGCCATGTGCAGTGACACCTTCTACCAGACCAGACTGCTCAAAGCCCCATCCAACCTGACTCTGAACACTTTGAACACAAATAATCCCATGTGTTGTTTTTGGTCTGAAAGTCACCACTCGAGCTATCCCATCCCCAGTTTCTGAGGACAAATTCATCATTAAGTCATAGAGCAAACATGAAAACCCTGGAAAAATCAATTTCCATTACCAAGTGCTGAGACTTTTTGTCCAGACACAGGAATGTCTCTTTATTGTCCTCTAAAGGCTGATCTGTGCAAAGCATTCTTGAGTTTACTACAAAAGAGATCAAAGTCAGCATATCAGTACCAGAAAAGAACCTGAAATTTTCTACAGTTTTAATGAGAGGAAACTATTTTTCCCACCCTTTACTTCCAAAGTGGAGAGAGCATAAGGATCATCAGGAGAGTAAAGAGTGAGAGCAAGAGCAAAAGAAAGAGAAAGGAAAAGGAAAGAGAAAAGGAAAATGCTTACATAAAATGAAGTTTCTTTTAAAATGCCTTCTACTACTGATAATTCAGAGGCTTTTTCCCCCAGAATCCCACAGAGTCATGTGAAGCTTCTGTATACATGGGCATGTACCTGAGTATGGATGAGGGAAAATCTGGGGAGTTCATTTCTTATGAAACTTAAACCAGGTTTAAATCCTACAGATGTCAGTAAAGCTGAGGCTTCATCTCTATTTTTTTCAGGGCCTTTCGGGTTATATAAATCTCTCTTTAGCATTGTAAGTTGGTTGGGTTTGGATTCAGAGCAGGTAAAATAGCCTTGCAGCTGAGAGACAGTTCTCAAATATCCAAGATGATGGGAAGGAAAAGGGGCATTGTAATATTTAGAGACAGAAAAAAGCTGGATGTAAGCAAAACATATGAAAGACAATGAGAATAATCCACTTTAGAAAAGCCCAGAAATAGTAACCCAGGGCAATCATGACCTGTAGTAGGTGAAGACAAGTCTGCCTGGAGACACAAGAGCTCTGAGACACACATCAGAGATTTTATGGCACAGGTAGTTGTGATGGGAGATGGTGAAGCCTTGGATGACCCCCAAAAACATGATTCTGCCTCTAAAGCATCAGAGCTTAATGGTGACATTGCCAACAGATTCTTCTGCTGGTTCTGGAACAATGTTAACCAACACAACCATCAAACACCACCCTTTTCCTGTTAGGGCTGTGCAGGTAGATCTGAGGCATGTCTATATGGGAAATAGCCATAATTCCATATCATTCATCTCTGTAGTATCTTTGCACTACACACACATTTATGGCATCCAGCCCTCTCCAGAGCAGAGAACCAGACCAGATGAACCAATTATTCTCAGTTGTAGAGATCCCTGCTGTGAAGAAGGGATGTGTTTCTGTCATGTTTCAGAGATGGAATGAAGAGAGGCAGAAATTAAGACACCCCAAAAGATACGCAAAAATTAATCTCATAAATTGTGTGACTTTGGACCTGGCCACTGGACCATAGTTGTCTGTAATGTTTGGCTGCTTCTGTGGTTCCTTGAATGAATTTGTCCAAGACCACCTCTTTCTGCCCCAAAAAATTCCCAGGCACTGGTCAACCTTATCTCAGTCAGAAACTTAGGTATTACTTTCAAGTAAAAATGCTGATGGAGACTGATGGACTGATTGACTGATGGAGATGGGGCCAGGCTGTGCCATTTCATTCATAACCCGAGGAATCTGTGTATTCTTACTTTGCTAATGCAGCTAAAGGTGACCAAAGCTATCCCCAGCTTCAGTTTAAGAACCTTACAGTGATTCACCTGTCTGGTGAATGTGGAGATCTAGGGTCATTTTAGGTGTAAAGGGACATCACGTTTCACACACGTCTGCCACTCAGATCAGCATTCAGGGTATCCCTCCAACTGGATCAAATATCCAAATTAATAAGACAGTACTTAAAAACCCAATTATTTTAGATAATATTTCTCTTCTGTTGAGAGAAGAGAGCATGTGCCACCCTCTCTCTTGCATTCCACTGTTGTATCTGAGATTCAGCCAGGATCCTGAAAGTCACATTGATGTGTCTTCATGTCTTTGTCTTCTTAACCTGCCCTTGCATCAGAACAGCTTTGTTGATTTTTTAAATTTTTAGCAGAATTCTTTTTTTGGTTCCCCAAAACCTCATGTAAACTAGAGTTACCAGAACACCCCCAAAAATGACCCACATTCTGTTCTGGAAAACTAAAAACATAACACAAAAACCTTCCAAAGTGAAGGCTTTCTGTGATTATACTCACAAGATCTGCCTCTGTGTCTTGGCTTATACATACAGATTCCCTGACCTCATCAACCACCCTCCTAGCTTCAGTTTCTTCACTTGTAAAATTGGGTATAGACACATCTTCTACATTTGCTTTTGGGACACTTGTGTCTCTAAGAATCTGTGGTGTTTGGAAATTTCAGATATCCTACTAATGCCACCCATCATATAGGGAAAGGAGGATATCCACAGATTCCCGCAGTTCTATTTGATCCTTTAACTTCAAGGCTATGTTTCATCAAGATGCAAAATCACACCCAGATCTTCTGTTTTATATATAAAAGATAAAGACAGCAAAACGGCAAAGGGAAAAGTACTTTCTTGTAAGTGACACTTCTTTCACTGCAGAAACCTCATAAAAACAGACACACAAAAAATAATAGGTTCAGAATAGTAACGTTAGGTAATGAAAGCAATCAGCATCCTCATGGATTTTCTGTGTTCTGTCGAGCCATCCAGCTGATATGAAACACCCTTCCTGTGAAACTGCTTGAGACAAGAGTTTTGTCGCTTAGCTCCTTGCTGAGCCTGGAGCTGTCAAGCTCCTGCCAGTGCCTGGCATCATGCTGACGAGGTGACACGAAAAGTGACAGACAAGAAACCAGAGCCTCAGACTTTGGGAGCAGTGAGAAAGTAACATCCTTCTTTCCGAAGGGAAAAGGGAGCAATGAAATGGGTTTTGAAGCTCGGCGTGTTCTTTAAATTGTAACAAGAAGCCAAGCCCAAAGACTTACTTGTGGGTTGCCTTCAAAGATGTGCTCACCCCCTTTTATACATTGTTCTCTCTTTTTTTACACTTCTTTGCTTATCAGGATGTAGAGCAGCTTCTGGCATAATTCCAGCCATCTCAGTTCACAGCAGCAGCCTCCTGTTTGGATGCAGGGACTGGAAGAAGCCTGGTGCACAATAAGGTTTATGGTGAAATACCTCTGGTGCCCTCTAGAGTTCCCTGATTTCTAGGAGCTCTCTTGGTCTTTGGATTTAGAGAACTGAGAGGGACAACACTGATGCCTAGTGCTGAGACACCAGGGAGCAACAAATTGTTTCATTCATTTTTCTCTTTTTTTTTTTTTTTAATTTTTATTTTTTTTCTTTGAATTTTATGTTTATTTTTTTCTTTGTCTCTTTATTTACCATAAGTGTTAGAGTGCCTTCCTCTGGGATCTTTCCCTCACTTCCTTTCCAAGGCATTCCTTCTTTGATTTTTCCATCGTAAGGTCTCAATCACCTTGTCCTGCTCTACTGATGAACAAAATCCTTTCTAATTTCGAATATTTTTAAAGATTTTTATCATGGGTTGTATGATACCATATTCCCTTAAAGTCACAATTTATGGAGTCAAGAAAACAGATTTTCCTCTGTTTTCTTTTATCTGCTTCATTAACAACTAAGTTCCATAATCATGGAAAAAAAGAATACTTTCATCAAAAAAGGAAAAAAAATCTTGCAGGGTGCTTAGATTTTTAACACAGCACTTAAGATTTCTTAAAGCATTTAAGGCACTCTCGTGTTTCCCAAAGGGAGAAGGAATGTCCTCCCCTCATTTACAAATTAAAAGGCTACAAAATTTATTGCACCTTGTCATGAGCATGTTTATAAATGTTAATTCTTGGTCTTTCTCATTTGAGGAGGGCAATAGGGCTTCTCAGCTACATTTCCTCACTGGAAAAAGTTTATGGATGGTAGTAAATTGAATGAACCTCATCCATTTCTTTGCCTTCCTGTAAAGTAAAGATGAATCACAAAATGATTTAATCTTTGGTCTATAGCTCAGAAACACTCCACAGTTTTTGGATGTTTCAGGTCTGTTGCCTGGGCAATTCTTCTTAGTGTGGAAAATGAGTACCAAAGTCTAAAATATACAGATCCGAAATAGATTATCTTGGAAATTTGGGGCATCAGCTCTAACACTCTCCTCCTACTTGCTCCATGGCTTCTACACATGGTAAAAGGAGGTCCATCTGCTTAGGAGGACATGTCCTTAATACACTATGAACAGAAGGAAAACAAGAGGGCCTACTTTGAAGGCAACTTCTGTGCTGTTTGCTACTCTGATCCTATAGACTACTTATCCCTGTAATACCCACTGCCCACATTCCAATGTTTATCTCGACTATCAGTCTAACTTGTGTCATGGTTAGATCTTCTGAGCTCCTGAAGTAAAGTTACCACCATTTAATTTTCTAGGCAACCTTCACAGGACAGACCTTGAAATCAAAAGAAGCACCTCAAAGTCAATATTGTCATCTCTATATTCAGATGTTACTTGTGTCAGTGAAGAGATACAAATATTTTACCATTTCCTTTACAGCCATTAAACGTCATATCAGATCTTACCATCTGTCATCAGCTATGTGCTGTTGAATTTGGATAACCAGGGAGTTTTCAGATTCAAAGTTCTGAGAAAATCTGACCAATAAGTTAAAGCTTGCTTTGTCTTCATTATTATTTTTTTTAAACGGCTTATTTATTTTAAATGAGGGTGTAAACATTGAGTGCAGATGGCCTCTTCCCCCCCCCACTGAGAGGGAAGCTGTTTCTTTTGCTTCATGTCAGAGCCTCACCAGCCTGGGGTATGAAGGAGTCCTTGAGGTGGTTGCCAAACGAGACTCCAAGCCTTCAGGCACACTTGGATCTTTTCACTTTTAAGTAAGGCTATCATTAAAACATGAGCAGACATAATTGCATCATAGCGCTGGGCAGAATTACAGGCAGGTCTGGATGTCCTTAAGCACCAGGGTTTGTAATATGTTGGCCTGATGTTCATTGCCTTCTTTCTGCAGCTCTCCAACACCAGAATCAGAGATTTCAGCCTAATAAAGTTGGTTTATAGGAGCTGTGGTGGGATGCACTACAAAGCTGAGAATATCCAGAAGACTCCATTATGAGACCACCACGTTTAATTTTAGGCTTATAAACCCAAATGAAAGTATGATAATGAAAGCAACTCCTTTCATAGGTGTGGAGCATACCAAAAATGAACCAATTTCAGTGTGAGAACAATTAGCCTGGAAAATCAGGCAGCTAAATTTGACTTTCAGGAAACGCATTTTAATGCTTTGCCATTAATCTTCCGTCTGTCATGTCTGATTTAAATGTAAAATCAGATTTTCTCCCAAACTTAAAACTTACTTTCATCAGCAAAGGGAAATTATCCAACTTTCTTGGATTTTTCAGAGACTTTAACTTGCAGAGAAGTAAAGACCACCAAAATTAGAGCAAGGGGAATTACTGATAGAAATGTAAGATAAAGTAGAAGATAATAACTCTCGGCCTTTTTATGCTCATTACCTAAAGTGAGCCTAATAAAATACACCCTCACAGGAGCTTGGCAAGGAGGGCTGGTTAGAAATTTTCTATAAAATGGTTTCTCTTAATAAGCTTCGTGGGAAAATTAATAGGCTCTGCATATCCCCGTCTGTGGAGAAGAATTTATTCATCGGGAACAGAAAGTAGAGTTACCATGAGACTCTGCAGCATCATTTCACTGGAAAGGGCTGGCTTTTTAATAAGAAACACAAGGCTGTGTTGGTGAGAGCTGCCATATTTAATGATTACTGGTGACTAAGAGGCTAAACTGTAAAAGAGGTAGATCCCTTACTCACTCCAAAAAATTATTTCCTATGAGCACTAGTTTTTAAACCAGAAGACTGGGTATTAGGAAAAACTTAACTGAAAGGGTGGTCAGGTATCAGAACAGGCTGTCCAGGGAAGTGGTGGGTTCACCATCCCTGAAAGTGTTAAAAAAATATGTGGATGTGGCTTTTGGGGACATGGGTTAGTGGTGTGCTTGGCAGTGCACAGTTAGTGGTTGGACTTGAGGATTTTGGTGGTATTTTCCAATCTAAATGATTCTATGATTATATGGTTTGAAGCTACTGGAAATGAATGCATGAATGCAGATATTGCCAGCTTCTAAAATACACAGACTAGTTTCTTTACAAGACCATTAGTATTTTTATGTGTCTCAGTATAGTCAGTTCCCCAAATCAGGACCCAGAAGATCACACAAGCAGTGTAAAAATCGTGCAATAATATAACTAGTAATGATACCCTTAATTTCCTTTTTCTTGCTTATTTTTATTGTAAACTCCATCACATTTTCATTTCTCTGAACTTCTGAAGACCAGAAATTATGATAAAATGCAACACAAAATCATTAAATCGCCTGACTCCTAAAGTGACATGAAAGGGTTTAAAATACTTACACATATGCTACTTCTGGTTTAGTTTTTACAACTATTAAAACCATGAATTACAATGATGATGATGATTTTTATATTTCTGGTATGCCAGGTATTCCTAAAAAGAAAATAAAATTAAACTGAGGTATGTTTACCTCTTTTTAATGCTAAAGATCCAGATATTTCTACCAGTCCAAACTTCAAGATTCCAAACTTCATGTGGTATTATTAATTGATGTCTGCAAAATATTGCTTGTAAATATTTAATTATCATTTTCCTCACATTACTAACTGGGGATAAATATAAATTCCTGCTTTGAAAAGTGCCTGGAGACTGACGGATAAACATTCTAAATGCGAGTTATTTGTTAATAGCCTTTTGGAGACCTTTTATAAAAGGCTATGCCATTCCCAATCTGAAATGGAGACATACTTCCATACTGAGCACTCATTTTGATTAGAATTCACTTAGTTTTGGTGTCTTCCCTAAGATACCAGCTTTTCTATTGAATAGGTTTCCCATGTCTAGCAGACAGAAAGGTGACCCAAAAAAATATCCTGAAGCCTTTCCCGTGTGGGTTTTTTTGATACTTAAAACATCCTATCAATTGTCCATGTCCTGTAAAACCTCTTTCCCCTAAGTCCCTACATTTTCACTTTTTTCTAAAAGACCTGGAAAGACTGAGAAGCCAAAGTGCAGAGGAGACAGGTCACTGAAGGGAAATGTTCCTATTTCTGACCCTCGCATGGGTCTCTGCATCAGATCAGGATTTACTGATGTGGTGCCCAAAACACCCAGAGAGTAACTGTAGGGGCAAATTCTGAACTAGCAGGGCTGGGAAACAGTTATTTTTCCTTGTCAGAATCACTGTAATGTGGTTTTCTTTCCCCCTCACCCTAACTTATACAAAGTATTGATTTCTAAAAAAAGGCCAACAAACATAAAAATTAGCTTCTGTTCCTCTTGTCTTCTTTCTTCCCTGAGCAGGATTAAAATATCTGAAATCACTTTTGAAAACTTCAATGACATTTCAACCTTTGAAATAATTTTTAATTTACATTTCTAAAGGAAAACTAAAAATCTGGAGGATTTGGGCAGGGGTTTTTGTTTTCACATGCCACTTATCAAAATGAATCATTGTAACAAGGAAAACAGCTTTGTTGCCCATAATAACCTTAGTTTCTTTAGCCCTTACATGATCATCTTATACTGTACACATAATATTAAGGCAAATGGCACTGAAGTCAGTTGCCTAAAAGCTGGTCTCCAGTGCCATGTCCCATATCCTGGGGTGGTTGGGACATCCTGTAGTCCTGTGTCCAGCTCTGGGGTCCCCAGGACAAGAAAGACACGGAGCTGTTGGAGCAAGTCCAGAGGAGTCCATGAAGATTGTTAGAGGGCTGGAGCAGTTCTGCTCCAAGGAAAGGCTGAGAGGGTTGGGATTGTTCAGCCTGGAGAAGAGAAGGCCATGGGAAGACCTCAGAGTCCCTTCCAGTGCCTAAAGGTGCTCCACGATAGCTGGAGATGGACTTGGGACAAGGGCATGGAGTGACAGGACAAGGAGGAATGGCTTCCCACTGACGGAGGGCAGAGTTAGATGAGATATTGGGAAGAAATTCTTCCCTGTGAGGGTGGGGAGGCCCTGGCATAGGGTACCCAGAGAAGCTGTGGATGCACTGGATACCTGGAAGTGTCCAAAGCCAGGCTGAACAGGGCTGGGAGCAACCTGGGATAGTGGAAGGTGTCCCTGCCCATGGCAGGGGGATGGAACGAGAAGATCTTTAAGATTCCTTCCAACCCAAACCATTCTGGGATTCCGTGATCCTCACAGAGATGGTATCCAAAAGATGGGACCTGTGGGAAACTTACACACTTCTGGATCTGCAGGTGGCAGCCAGGAACAATGACAAGAAAAATTCAATGTTGAAAGATCCCCCTTATTCAGATGAAAGGTGCAACAGAGAAAATCTACACCAATAAATAAAACACTACCAGGGCAACATTGTTGGAACTGGGTTATTTTTGCCAATAATTGGTTCGGATTGTCCATTAATTCAGCCTAATAAACCAGTCCCATGTGAAATATTTTCTGCTCATCTCTTGAGGTTGGGTATTGGTCAAAGGTATTGGTCAGGGTCAATTCCCAACAGGCACTTCAGATCTCCCCCTGTTGGATGGTCCAGGAGTTTAGCAGCATGGGTATGGCCAAACCATGACAATTGTAATGAGGGTTGGAGATGGTATCCTGGGCTTTGCTAAATTTCCTACTATGAATGCAGTCATACCTTCATGTAGAATAACCAGGTCATGTTCAAGAGCTATAAAATCACAGAGTCATTAAGGTTGGAAAAGACATCCAAGATCAAGTCAACCAAGTATGATCTAGAATTGTGAACAAACCACACAGAATTCCTTTTCTTTACCTGAGAAGGGGGAGCCAGACTTTATGACACTGGAAAATTAGCAATGCTGGCGAGCTGAGGCTGTGGATTCTGTCTTGGCTTCTCTGAAGTCAGCAGCCCTGTGTCAGTCTGCACTTGCTGAGGGTCTGTCCCATGGTGTTTCAGAACTGAGGCTCCACCAAAAACAACCTTTGAAGCTGTATTCAGTCTGCTCTTTGGGTCTATTCCTTTCCTTTCTGTTTCTCCCACAGGTAATAAATAGTTTAGGGAGCAAATCTTGAATTTCACTATAGCAAAATGAGTGTAACTGTAAACTCCTCAGTGTTTGTGAGCACACTGATATTTATGTGTGTGTGTGTATTTCTTTCCCTTTTTTTTTTTTTCTCTCTCCTTCCCATTTGTAGTTTGATCACTCATGGTTTTGGAACTCCTGCAATATGTGCTGCCCTAAGCACTTTCCAAACTGTTCTCAGTGAAATGCTGAACTACTTGGAAAAGCACACATCGCACAAAAACGGAGGAGCGGCGGAATCCGGCCAAGGACACGCCAACTCGGAGAAAGCCCCCCTGCGGAAAACTTCAGAGGCTGCTGTGAAAGAGGGCAAAACAGAAAAGACAGACTAGCTACATCAAACAGAATCTATTTCGAGAGAGTCTTGCTGCTGATATTTTTTTTAAATATATATATCATTGAGGGCAATTTATCTCCAGTGGACCAAATCCAAAAAAGAAAAAGGGGGGAAAAAAAGAGAAAAAAAGTAAAAAGAAAAAAAAAAAAAAGAAAGATTAAAACAGAGAGAAAGAGAGCGTGAGAGAGGAAAGTATTCAACCCTAAGAACAGCAGTGTACAGTAATTGTGTGATGAAATTGTCACTTTTTTAAAATTTATGTTGCTCTAAACTGCTTTTTTGTGCACGTAGTATTTGATTGTTCTGAATGATACACTAACACTGTTTTTTATAAGCACTTCTGGACTTGGCTGAGGTGGCACATGAAATTTGAAGCACTTTCTTCTCCGGCAGCAGAGTTAGGGTCAGTGCATCAGTTGTGGGACACGCAGTTCCAGCATCCTGACTTTGCTTGCATGCTGGATAGATTGAAAGAAGGGCTTCCTCTGGTCCATCGGAAATGCCTGATCTACTCACCTTTGGGAATACAATATGGAAATCTGGCAAAAGAGGAATTCTTGGGTCATGGGATAAATGACCTGTTGTACATGGAAATGTACAATAAAGCTGCACTGGAATGAGGCCAGAACCTGTTGGGAATCTGTCCTGACCATTCAAGCAGCAGCCATGGTGTCTCTTGTGAAAGGAGCATGGCAGACTAAAACGAAAACAAACCTTGATAGTCTCAGTAAGAGCCCTGATCCCTCTGTGAACTTCAGTTTAAATGACAGCATGGGCTTCTGTCCTCTATTTTCTCAGCCCCTGGCCCCACAGCACCTGCCATACCTGGGTCTCTGTTCAACATGATCAATGCAGGCAATTGGAGTCACCTTTTGTGTTGCCTTGATTTTATGATGCTTTCTTTTCTTCAACAGCTTGTTTCCACAGCTTTATTGTCTTTATAAATCCAGCTGAAGTGCAGAGGTCTAACAGAATCCACTCACCGGAAATAAAATAAAAACAAAATGACAAATAAGACAGATTGGCTTAGTCCACAGCAGCTGACTGGTAATAACCTTGCTAATGTACTTTTGAAATATTACTTTACCACCTACCACACATCCTCACACAGAGAACATGGGAGGCATAGTTTGAGCTCAAGCCTCTTTGAGTCAAGGGATTTTTCCAATCACATTCTAACTCTTTCTTCAACAAGACCTTTATTTCATTCCTTTTCTTGTTTCTCTGACATCACTTGATTGAGGAAGTTAGGAAGGAATGGTGTTACTGGGAGGGCTTGATGTTGTCCATCTAAACTCTCTTTAAGATCAGCAGAACCAGACCTTTTCTTCCAAGGGACAATTCAACTCTTTCTGGGATAGGAACTAATATAGTTGTCCATGTGTAAATGTTTAGAGCCATTTGAGATGTTTTAGGTATCTAAGACAGCCACAGAGTTTGAAAGTTATGACATGAAACCTTTAGGAGAACTGGGCTCACCTGGAGGAGGAGCTGGAGGATCCCAAAAACAGCATTAGATAACTGTGGGTGACAAAAGCTCTCACACAAATTTTAGCTTTCTGGAAGATGTTAACATGTATTACACCTTGGATGACCAGTTTAGACAAAACCTAGGGACTGTGACAAATAGCTGAGTGTGTTTAGAGACAGATGCAAGGAATCAAACTGAATTAACAAGATCACCCTCACCTTTCAAATTACAGAAGGCAGTAGAGTGATGATGGTATGATGCTGTTCCTCTCAAGGTCAGTAAGGACATTGCCACCACCATGAGAAAACACTCTAGAAAGTAAGGAGTCCCCAATTGTTTATTTAAAGAAACCTGGAAAAAAATCCTATGCTTTTGCCTAGATTTGTCCTTGCTCAGGGTAGGTGTATAACTCAGACACCTGCTTTAGTGCTGTCCAGGCACCATCCTGCATTGAGGGAATCAGGTGTATCTCCATGGACTCCATCTCCTTAACACACCAAGATCAGATAAGTGCCTCAAAAAATTAAACTTTATTAAATGGATTTAATGAATTTATACTGGTACTTCTGCAGAAATGAAATGCTAAAATCAAATGAACAGTCCTCAGAGATGTCTTCAGCAGAAACATTGCGGAACTGTCCTAGAACAGGAAATACTTGAGTGTGAAAGTAGGGAACCATGAAAGGAAACTCATTCTGCTTTTTCTATTGCCCAAAGTGAGGGACAGGAAAGGGAAAAATCAGAAGTTTGACTGTGTCAGATACGCAGATTTGCCACATCTGTAAAACACGTGCTTTAAAACAATTTAATTTGAACCCCTATTTCAAGATGTGGATAAATTTAAATTACATTTTGATGGGGTAAAAATATAAGAAAAAGGTTTTTAAAATCCTTTTCAGTTTTCTCCACTAAAATACCAACTTTTTGGAAAAGGAGGAATAAACTGTTGGGCAGATAAATCTGTGAAACTCATGTGAAAGCAGCATTTTATTACCATCAAATTAAAATGTTTACTATTGGAAATAATATGTATATAGCCTTAAATGAAATATTTGCCTATTCAGGATATTGTCCAAAGTCCCAACAATAATTTATTTCAAGACCTGCGTCTTTTGCCGTTACATAATCACTAAGAGTGTCTGCTCTGCAGGCAACAAATTATTTTTGGCCTGGATTACCCTTTGATCTATTAATATTAATAAATCTGAGCAGACTTCAAGCTCCAGAACTTCCAGTTTTTGACTTAATGGCCCCTGTATATTTTTGTTGATGTTCAATACAGATCTGATTCAACCTGATTGAACTGCTGTATGTTCTTACCATTAAGAAGTTTTTCTATTTCCATGCCAAGCTTTCTGGTTTTTCCCTTAGTATATTAGCACATTTTAAAAGCAAAACTCTTTTTTAAATGTGGCTGCAAGTTTGTTGACGTTGACAGGCTCTATTTTTTATTTTAAATTGCACTTAATAATTTTATTGAGTGAACAATAATTATCACTGCTTTTTCTGCTCAACTAGCTGTCAAAGCAGTTTGGTGTCAAAATGCCTTTAGTTTTTGAAATTGGAACTTTCTGTGAGCTTTTGAACAATGAATTCACTGATGTTCCTGTTAAAATCTCAGTCTAGGTTCTCATCCACTTACATTCCTGTGCTGTCCATGGGAACATGCCCATGTTCTCATGTTGTGCTTTTGGGTTTTTTATTATTTTCTTAGTTCTAGTCTCTGTGGAAACACTGTCATCTCAAAACACTTTCATGACCTAGATTAGCCTGAAGGAAGTTCATGATTTGAAGTTAGTGGGTGCTCAGTGGTATCATATTCAAGTATATTTTTACCTCTTTGACTTGGAAATTTATGTGCTCAGAAAAAGAAAAAAAAATCTTTCTTTAAGAGATTTTGAAGTGTTTATTCAATGTCAAAATCATCAAAAGAATAGAGAAAAGTCTCCAAAGTTTCATGGACAGGACAACGAGTCATTATGACTGTTGGACCCCAAAAATTGATTCATAACCCAAGTGCTGTCTGGGTAGCTGGACCCTGTTGTGCTTCAGCTCATTGCTCAGCTCTGTATGAGTTACACCTTTCCTACCACCAATCTCAAAACATTTTAAGTAGGTCCCTGAACTTATTCCTTATCCTAAACTCTGGCACATTTGACTCACAAAGACCAGCTTCTGACTCTTGGATTTATTAGCAAGTCACTGACTTGCTAATAAACACACTGACTAACTACAAATTTATTTTTCTGGAGCAAGGTGTTACTCACTGTGAGTACAAACAGCTCTTGTGCTGACTAAGCTCAGAAGGTGAATCTGGCAGAGTAGGAGCAACATTCTCACCTCTGCCCCGAGATTTGGTTCTCTGTTCACAGAGCCCTCCTTTAGCACCATTACATGACAGACACGTAGAAAAGGGAGAGTTTTATCAGATGTTGAGAACTGGAACAGAGTTCATGTGGCCTGTTAAGGGGAGTGAACGACAGACAAGCAGTGATGACCCTGCCACCTACAACTGAAGACTGTCAAGAACTTTGTCCTTCATGCTGCCATCTTTAACCCTAACACCTTCTAGGTGTCATTCTGTTGCCTTGGAGAACTGGCAGAAAGGGTGAATTTAGACCTTTCATTTGCTTCCTTTATAAAGATAAACTCCAACATTTGTTGGGAAAATACTTCAGCTCTCCAAATCAACATGGAATCTGCTCTTTGAAGCTTCTCTTTAACTTTTCCTAAATCCAGAAAAATCTGCTACAAAGCAGGCACAATGTATAGTCCTTCCAAATCCTGGACCTCTGTGTAAATATTTCCCCAGTTCATCTCTTCCTTTGGACGTGACTCAGTGGCATAGGCGCAGCTCACAATTTTGCAGCCAGGCTCAAGAAGGGCTGTTTATTGTCCTAAGAGCCAGTTTTAACTTTACAATCTCTAACCACTATTTTTTGTTTGTTTGTTTGTTTCCTAATACCAACAAGCAATTTTGGTCTTAGATGTCTTGGGTATCCAAAAGGGCTGCTGGTGAATTCCAAGGTCATTTGACTTTCATTTATCCTTTGGATAAATAGTTCTTTATTTCTAAGGACAAGAAGAAACAGCATTTATAGAATACACAAGCCTGCAACACGAGGAAGAATCAATAAATTATACAGGAACTGTATTTATAAAAGTATCCTTTGCCTCTGCCCTCATTACAGGTTGAACAAGAATTCACATACAGCTGAGTGGGGAATGAGGGAGGAAGATAAAGTCATTTTCCTTTACCAGGTGAAGGTCATTTGGAGAGGTCTGATCTTTTTTATTGCTATTCTTTACTTTTCTTTATTTTGTACAATTAATTCTGTTCTGTACAGCAGCTGTTGTGATTGTATTTAAATGTGAGTGCGCACTTGGTCACCAACAAACAATGTCCTATTTATTGCTTTGGAGTTTTGTTTTGGTTATTTTCCTTCCACTTAATTTAATTTATAATTCAGTGGTGAAAAACATAATCTTTTATATTTCTATTTCCTATACAAGCTACCTGTTTTACATGAGTCTATGAAGATAATGACCACATTTGATCAAACATTTCACGGCAATAAAATCTATGTTGATTTAACCCTGATCTGTGTGGTGCTTCGAAATAATTTCCATCTCTGAATAAAGATCGTCAAACTTGACCAGGAACAAGGTCTATGACATTACAGGACCTGGAATTTTCATCCAACAGGTAAGACATACAAAGCAGAGAAATGACAATAATATCATTCCCATATTACAGCAAGAAAATCAGTTTTTACAGAGATTAAATTTGGGATTTATCCCACTTAAATGTGACTATGTTAAATAGTTATCTCATCTAGAATCTGTTAACCAGATTTAATGGTTGTGTGTAAAGAGAAAGATTTAATGGAAGGCAATTTGTATTGTCCTAAAACAGGAAATCAGACTGGTTGGGATGAATTATATTACATTAGTGGTAGATTAGATTAGGAAAAGTAACAGGAGTCCTCATGTCTACTAACTCATAATGGATACACCCTAGAAAACTTGCTAACCCTTGACATTAAATATTTAGAGGTCCTCAGAGGTGCCTTTCCCATAATTGCATGGAAAGATTGTGACAATGCTGGCAATCAAATCCTCATCTCCACAGCCTCAAACTAATTATTTAATCTTCTCCCTGAAAGTTTACAGCAGTTCATTTCCAAATCCTACTTCAGCCAAGGGCCTGGGCTAACAGCCACTGCTCCCACTTCAGATTTTGATTCCAGTGTTGTGCCACAAATTTTGACTCTTGAGTAAAAAAAAAAAGTCTTTAGATGTAAGTGGTATTCTCTTTAAGGTATGACTTGAAGAAACTCTAGCTCAGAGTTTTAGTTAAACTTTCCAAACCAAATGGATCCAAAAGCTTTCACTAAAAAAAAACAAAAAACAAAAAACAAAAAAACAAAAAACAAAAAACAAAAAACAAAAAAAAAAAGTTTTTTAAAAGCAGTTTTCCAGACATACAGTTTTAAAACTGTTTGGGAACCTGATGACAACCCTTCATTCTGTGTTGTTTCAGTGCCTCTTGCATTGACTTTCTGAGCAAGTCTAGACAACACACCAAGGGCAAAGCTGCAGTGGCAGAAACTTCAAGACTTCCAGGCAGAAAAGGAAATGGGTTGGGAGGAAGTTCCCACATATTTAAACTTATTTTATCCAACTATCACCTCTGTTACCTAACAAATGAACTCTCAGTAATTAATATTCCCCCTGTCATCTTCTAGGAAATA
The DNA here is from genome assembly GCF_965178545.1 of Coloeus monedula. Taxonomy (NCBI): domain Eukaryota; kingdom Metazoa; phylum Chordata; class Aves; order Passeriformes; family Corvidae; genus Coloeus; species Coloeus monedula. Next base: position 116,051,503 of record NC_138782.1, read on the forward strand.
CAATTCCCCAGGTGTTACAGTGAATTCCTCTAATCAATTCTGTATGTGCTCTTCTCCAAGAGAGAAGAGCAGTTGGTATCCAAAATCAGAGGAAATGCAACTGTAAAAAATTCACCCGTATTTTAAACACAGTCACATGAGAGGCTGCCTTTCCTATCTCTCTTCACTTTGGTGTGTTAATTTTTCCACTCACTCCATTAAAACAAAAAGAAAACAATTCCACCGAGGCTTGCAGAGGTCCAGTGCCAAAATACAAGTCAATGTGCACAAGCAGCCTCTAAGTAGTAGGCAGTGCAACATACAATAAGATGAAAAGGGAAAAATAGTGATAGGAAAAAACAAATCCCTGCCAGATTTTATCTGCAAACTGCGTACAGAGAGCTTGGGCAAATTTGCATTCAAAGTAAGTGACCAGGCAAAAAAATAGATCAAATCTGTAAAATACTGAGTGTCCTGAACTCCAGGAATTAGCAGAGTTGTTCAAGTATGTATGGTAATATTATTCTTTGTGCTCAACAGCAGAGCTCCCACTTGTTATAAAGGCTGGAAAGTACAGCTCAGTTTCTAGGCAGGCACCAAAAGCCTAATCTAACAAAATGTAACCTCTTAACTCCTATTCAGGTTCACCTTCCCATAAAAAGACACGAATAAGAAATTAATGGGAACTTCAAGCCTTAATGGAAAGGGCATTTTGCTCTGAGCAGAGTTTATGTTGTGGTATTTTTTAATGGAAAGATATTTGAATTAGCGATATATAAATGCAGCTCCTGAAGCAACTCAAAAAGTCAAGGTTTGGAGGCTGGCCCTGTCTACCCTGGCTTCCCACTGCTTCCCTAGAAGGATCAGGGTCTTACAGCTTCACTGCATCTGTCAATGCCTTGTGTATACTTTGGATTCTTAAGGAAACCTGAAATGGTGCTGAGCATCATCTCTCAGTAAGAATAAATGTATATTGCAGCATATTCATGTGCTGTCTACATGCACAGTAGTAACATTTTGGTTCAGAGGCCCCCAGGTAGGAACTGCGGTTGCTTAATCTGGAGAAAAGGAAGCTGAGGAAGACCTTTTTGGTCTCTACACTACCTGAAAGAAGGTTATGGTCAGGTGGGTGCCAGCCTCTTCTCGCAGGTAATAAGTGACAGGAAGAGAGGAAATGGCTTCCACTTGCACCAGGGGAGATTTAGATTAGATATTTAGAAAACTTTCATCACGGAAAGTGTTGTACAGCATTGGAACAGGCTGCCCAGGGAAGTGGGGAAAATAACATGTGGAAGTGGCACCTGAGGACATGGTTCAGAGTCGAACATGGCTGTGACAGTTGAACTTGATGATCTTAAAGCTCTTTTCCAACTTTAATGATTCAGTGATTCTGTGATCCAAAGCCTTAGACAGGGCATGTGATGGCAGGAGCATGGTCCCATTATTGCTATCACCCAGAGCTATCTAGTTTTCACATGTGGGCTTTTTTTTTACTAATTAATGCATTTAACACAAATATTAATGAACCACTCTGGGCCATCATTATGGTCAGATAAATTAAGGTGTTATCAAAGCACAGAGCCTTTGCCAATTAACACTCAATGTGAAGCCAGTAATAAAACTACACAGAAAATTAGGAATGGTCAGCAGTGAGAATGTTAGTGGAACTGGATGCTCTTGAATAAACTGCTGGAAGTCTGCCAAGATATCATCTCCTTATTTGTCAGATTTGGATCTGGGAAATGAGTGGGAAAACTTTCCCTTGAAAATTGCCTATGATGTGAAAATAAAAATGAAAGATAACAGAGATAACAGATAAAAATCTTGCACAATGAGCTAGGGACTGGTGTATGAGGAAAACAGGTTAAAAATTATGGGGTTTGAATCACATTAAAAGTTTATGTTTCTCCCCCTTTATTCCTATCAATTAAAACAGAAACTATAAATGCTGTGTGACAAAACCACTTTTGAAAACTTCATCGGGGGATTGATGCTTGTGGTGGCATTAATTGTTTTGAGTAAATAAAAAATATTTCATGCCTGATTTACAGCCAAGTACACTGTGGCAGCAGAAGTTGTTTTGTGGACCCACTCTTTCCATTTTGTAATGAAATTAATAGAGAGGCACCACTGGCCTTTGCCTACTTTCCATTGTTACCATACAAATAGTTTTGAGCTCCATTTATCTGCCTTTCACTGAACCCTTAACAAAAGCACAGTTTTGCACAGGTCTCCTATTTTAGACATAGAAGTCAGGTATCAATTTAGACTGGTTGGTTAGAGCAACTCCAGAAGCTAGAAGCAGCTTAGTTTGACTAAATACTTAATTTTTAAATAGAAAGGAAAAAAAAAACACAACCCACTAAACTCACCTTCAGTTAAAATTAAATGAGAGAAACTTCTAATAGCACTAGGTCAGCTCAGGACTGAATTAGTGCCATTAAAGAAAGAGTTGCAGCAACCTTACCTGTTGTCCGTCCTGCCCTCCAGTTTTTCAGGTTCAATTCATCCACCAGATTGGACAGTGTTTCCAATTGCTGTCAGTTTGCTGGTGTTACAGCCTCTGCTCCAGATCCTACACTGTTATTAACCTGCTGAGCACCTCAAAAATGGTCGCTAATTAGACAAGCAAGGATGAGCATATGACGAATATTCCTCATGGCAACCAACAGGCTCAGAGAAAGACGGCACCAGTGGGAAACCAAGCAGTCACAGATGAAGTTGTGAATAATTTGGTTTATTAGTTGGTTGGTTTTTTTGTGGTTTTGGGCTTTTTCATTAGTGCTGCTAAACAGACTGATCTCTGGTCCTGAGACCAGCTCTCACAGCATGGCCACACCTGTATAATTAAACTTCAGCCGGAAACCAGACAAGGAATGGTCCCTAGACTGTGCTGTAAAGGTGTTTCCATCAGATAACCAAGGATGTAGTGAGTTCCCTGACGTGTGATGTCTTCTACAAGACACACAGGCAGCAAGACCAGATGATCTACGTGCTCTTTCAGCTATTCCAATCAGCAAAACCAATATTTGGGGCAGTGAATATATTTCAGTCTTTATTTATTAGTACATTTCAGCTCTGTGCACATTTTTTTTGTTAATTGCCTGCCAAAACTTAAGCTGCATCCTATTCATTATTCATTCAGTTATGATAGAAGATGGATTTTGATTTTTCAGTCTCAGCTGCTGTTAGTAACTTCTGGGTAGCCTTTCTCAGGAGTCTGTAACCTCAGCTTTCATAAGCAGCTCCTTGCCACTCACCTGCTTCTTTTGAGTAGTTGATTATGTTTCACTACATAAAACGTTCCTATCAGTCACTTCTGACACACAGATCATCTTGAACTTTGTGCAAAGTGCAGTAAAGACAGCTTGCCCTCAGGAAGGTCATTAAAAACATTCCATAAAATACCTGCACATAATTCAGATCAGACAAATGTGTCACGGCAACTATCAACAAGGACCATGTGGGGAGAGCACCAAAGATGAAGCCAAAGCCAGAAGAAGTAAAACACTCATTAGCTTTTAGAGTAAGGTACATTTTTCATTTCATAATGTTGAAATAAGTGTTACAGAATTGTGATGTAGATCTCCCGGAACTCCTGTGTCACATCTGTCAGCACCACATTTCCTGGAGTCTTGTTAGGATCAGAGGAAACCTCAGTGAAGTGAGCACTCCCAGTCTCCAATGTGAAAGGCTGCATCGACTGTAGCTGCTGAATGACCCCAGGATCAAAGTAAAAGTCCCACCTTGTAGACAAAAAAAACAACCATATTATTCAAAGGATAATGTGTGTCAATCAAGATGGTCTGCTTAAAAAAAAAAAAAAAAAAAAAAGTAGTAATAAATAATAATAATAATGGCAATCTGTTTATATTCAAAAATGCTAAAGCTTTCTTCTAATGCTAGCAGCACTCTAATAATTCTTGGGAAGACAAACAAAAGTCTGATTCACTGAATAATATTTAAAGATGATTATATAAAGTGTGTCTATTATTTACCATGGAGAACAATGGGCTTTCTTTTATCTCCTCTAAATACCAGTTCAAAGAGAACCTCCTAGTTTCCTTCTTTCACCTAGTTACAGAATACCCCAAAAGAGTGATAATTCCTTTTATTTTCCAATATCACACTACATCCTTGATTTCTGGTACTCAAGTACCTTGGGGCTATCTTAATGACCCTGTTCAGCCTTTACTTGAGTCAATAACAGAATCCCCATGGACTTCAATAGGGCCGGGATTAATTCCAGACAGCTCTGTTTATTAGCAATATTTTTCCCCTTATTCTATAGGGTTTCTTGTATTCCTCAAAAATATGAAGCCTGAAAAGCAATACAACATGGCTTTTCCCCTTCGAAGGAAAGAATCCAGTTGAATTCAAAAAGTTGAATCCAGACTGCACAATAGGAAAGATCTCTGATGTGTCCTACCCCTTTTTCCCTATGCTTGGGAGACTCTGAGTTAATCCAAGCAAAAACTTTTCTGGGAGCTGTTCTAGCATTAGAAGAGTATGGGAGATTCATAGAGATGGCAGAGAAATGCTAAAGGTGTTTAATATTTTACAATTCCTTCTCGACTCTCCAGAATTCCCATTCTCAAAAATGACAATGACAACACAACTGGATTCTTTTTAGCCCCTGAAACCCAGCTGGCTGTTCCCAAACATCTCCAGGCCTACTAAAAACCTGTCCTACAACCACAATGTGTCCACTACACAGCTGAACAGCACTCAGACTGCTTCTGGGAGGAATACACACAAGTCCATATATAATTACTGATCTGATTTCACTGTGTATTATCTGTATATTTTAGAAGTGTGCGTTATCCACACTGAGTTTTCACAAGGGTTTTTTTTTGCTGCATTTCAGTTTCTGCTCTGCAGAGAATCTGTCAGATCATTGTAAGCAGTTGTTCTGATTTCATACCCATCTTGAGGGAACAGTGTGGCACAAGGAGTGGAGATGTTTCAGGGTGTTTCAGGTGATTTTAATTTTTTTTACATCTAACACAGGGGTTTTTTCTGTATTCCATCTGAAATCATGGAAAGCAACTATTTCTAGGTTTGTGAGATTTCAAGAATGAGGAAAAAGGGAGAGAAAGGATTTCAGTAGCAAGGATCAGCCTGTGGTGGGCGGTTAGTCTGCGGTACAAGGGACAAAACAAATCCCCCGGTAAGAGAGTCCCTAGCACCAGAGACTGCTGCCTCAGGTTACGGTGAGAAAAGAAGTTTCCCCCAGGCTGCTTTGTGTTGCTATGTTGATGTACCGCAGTTCTGCGTTCCTGCTTGGCCGTTTGCCTCCCCGCCCCCTTGCTGCCTTATATGTTCCATGCCCTAGAAAGTCCTGCACTCCAGGTTCCCCCCACTGGCCCTTGACACCTCGCCGCTCCCCCAGAGCATCCCCATTGGCTCCCATTCCCTGGTCCCACCTTTGTACCACCCCCACGCCCTCAGATCATTGGTCTCTGGTGCTTGCCCCGCTCCCCTACTTAAACCTGGAGCCTGCATTGTCTTTGGTTGTCGTCCCTGGGCTCTTTCGGGATGCGGTTGCGATAATTCTTCATCCTTGGAACTCAATATGGGGACCCTTCCTGCTTCTTTGCCGTCGACCCATATTGCTGAAGCTATCCATATGTTTGTGGGTGCACCTGTGTGTGAGTGTGTGGTTGATCCTGCCGAACAGCTTTGCTAAGGAGTTGCTTTTGGAAGATGGCAGCACCCCACGCTACGGCACAGAAGCCACGGCGCCCCGGCATAGCAATATCAGCCCAGTGCAATAATGGTATCAAACCAGAGCAGACAGTCCAGTAACTTCTCACAGCAATTATTAAATACTGCCTTGAAAGAAAAAACCAAATGCTATGGATAAAAGCAAAGGAGTCACTTCATTTGTGGTTGCACAATACCGTAAAATATGACAACTTGAGGAGCTTTTAAAGTGATCAGCTGTCAGGAAGATAAATATTTTTTTCATAACTTGGTGAAGCATAGGAGCTAATTTGTTGCTAAAATTTTCAAAATATAAACAGAAAAATCCACTTAATTAGATACTTAACAGTCTGGCATCAGTTCTGTTCTCACTAATGAATTTTCTGAGGACTCAATTAATAAAAAAATTAAAGGAGGATAATGTAATTAACGCTAATCAATATGGGTTTATAGAAAATAAATGCTGTCAAATGAACTTGTTTTTCTTCCTTTTAATGAGATGACAAATTTGATCAAGTTCTAAAGCGCATTTAACTTGCAACCATAAGGATGTTGAGTACAAGTATAACAATCCATCAAAATGCTAAATGCCATAAGTGGATAGAAGTCTATTTGATCCAGAAATGGATGAAGAAGAGAGAATAATGATTAAACATGTAAATTCCTAATAGAGTTTCAGATTTCAGTTCCTGCCCTGCAAATAGTTTATATTCTCATTGATGAGAATAAATAATATCATTGATGATAATGTTTGTAATTTGACTGAGAGATTGCAGAAAAACTGGTTAAGTGGAAAAAAGTACTATTGGTTGATTGTTCAACAAGCTGGATGTCAGTAAACAACTTACTAACAGATGAAAAATGAATTTATATATATAAGAAGAATTTTTTTTTTTTTCTATGAGATGGTAGAGTTTCCTCTGGAAGGCAGCAGCTCTGAAAGGGAATTTTTGATTGTAGGGGATGATCCACCAAGCATGAGCTTGAACTTGAGGGCAGAAGGCCAAGAGTGTCTTGTGTCTGACTAAAAAAAGGATATAATGTACTTACTCGTAAAGGTCATGTTGCATCTGTCACAGGTATGAAGCAACAGCACGTGGAATATGAAGCTTATTCCTGACACATCCCTTTCATAAAGCTGTCGGTGAACTGAATAAAGTGATGTGGCATCCCTGGTGTCACCAAAACATTGTCTGAGTCTTTACAGAAAATACCTGGGCTCCTGGTGGACACCCAGTTGGATGTGAGCCAGCAATGAGTCCTTCACAAAGGTGGTAAAATGGTGTCCTGGGCTGCACTGGGCATGTTGGGAGCAGCTGGGAGAGGACCACTCCTCTCTACTCAGCACTGGTGAGCTCACACCCCTGTCCAGTTCAAGACTTCTCAGTGCCAGAGGGACATGGACAGACTGCAGAGAGACCAACAAAGAACCCCTGAGTAAGATTCTGCAGCGTCTCTCATGGGAGAAGGCTGAGGAAGCTGTGACAGTTTAGCCTTGAGAAGAGAAGGCTCAAGAGGAATTTTATCCATGTATCTAAATCCCTGAAGGGAGGATGCAAAGAGAACAGAGCCAGCTCATGTCAGTGGTGACCAGTGAAAGGACCAGAAGTCACGTGCACCCACTGAAGCACAGGAGGTTCCTCTGAACAGCAGGAAACACTTTTTTGCTGTGAAGATGGCCAAGCACTGGCACAGGTTGCCCACGAAGGTTGTGGACTTCCCTCTCTGGACCTATTAGAAGTCATCTAGGCATGGTCCTGGGCACCAGGGCTGGGTGGCCCTGCTTGAGCAGGGGGGATGGGCCAGATGACCCCCAGAGGTCCCTTCCAACTTCAACCATTCTGTGATTCTGTGAAGTGTAAGATAATCTATCATGTAATGAAAGACAAAACAAGCTGAAGTTATTCATACAGGGAACTGCAAGAGTTAACAGATACACCCAATCAAAAGATTTTACTGGTCAAGGATTCAGCTTCAATAAAACCCCACATGGAAAACAGATTTATATCTTTATCAGATGCAGTGATTAAGAAAGGAACAATTTATTAAGTTAGGCAAAGATTTTATGTCCATGGCCTTAAAAAGTAAAACCAAGACAGTGTTATTATTAGTGCTTCTGCAGGAGCACTGTGGCTCATCCAGCAGTTGTTCCATGCAGATTTTCTGGCCGGTGTTCTGCATGAGTTACATTAACTGAGCAATTGCAGCTTTTGTTCCACAAAGCTGTGATCATCCCACAGTCCCTGGTCTATCTTGTGGCTATTTTCATGACTTGCACAAAATAGATTTGCTGCTTTACTTCAGACTAATTCCATATTCAGAGGACGCACAAATGGAAACCCCTAGGGAATGAGAGAAGCTGACCAAACAGCAGCACCCTTCATTTGTACAAGAGATTCTACACAGCATAAGGAATTTTGGCATAATAGGGAACTTTGCTGAATGTTGTTCTTGCTGCTGCAACATTGATCTTTTTTTTTTTTTTTTGTCAGCCAGGCATCTTCCTAATGCTCATACCTCTGGGATGTGATCAAGATCTTTTTGATTAATTGTGTTCAAGGCTAGGTTGGACAGGGCTTGGGCTAACCTGCTCTGGTGGAAGGTGTTCCTACCGTGTCAGGGGGTTGGGATGAGATGGTTTTTAAGGTCCCTCCCAACCCAAACAATTCTGGGATTCTGTGATTCTGTGAATGATGATCAACAAGGAACAAGGTAAGTCAAAATGGAGCTTCAGTAAAGAAACTGGTGTGGATAAGGTTATGAACACAGGGGCAATCCAGGTAGGACTGGCAAAAGGAAGCATTCTCCTAAATTCCAGTCCCCCTCTCCACGACACTGATTAAGGTCCCTTCATTTATACTCCATGTGCTTTTAAGAGTATTTTTGGTTTATGTTTTCACTGAAGTTTTACAGATTCATCATTAACTTAGAAACAACTCTAGTTAAAAGAGAGGCTTTATTAAAAAAAAAGACAGAAACAAGATTGATCATTCAAGGAACTCTGACACTGCTCTTGTGATTCCAGCATGTGAGAAAACTCAGCTTAAAGCCCCTGGAAAAAAATTTGGTCCTGAAAAAAACTTCTGATTACCTTGTCAGAGAAAAAATTGACCATGATGAACCTTAATAACAAAGACCAATGTTGTCAAAATGGAGCAGCAATTTTGAGAGCCATTTATTTAAGGAGCACTGTCATTACATCTTTAGGAAAGTATTCTGAAACTCCATAAGTAAACCTGTTTGTCAAAGTGCAGATTTTAATATTTTTTGCATTGTAAGTTCCCTTCTGGTAGCCAAATCAAATCATTAGATGTTCATTTCAAAACTAGGAGTGGGAGGAAATCTAAAATTTGAATTTTCAAATCTCTCATTTTGATAGTGGAGAACAAAATTTTTAATTTCAGAACTGCTAAAAACGATTCATTTGCACGTGCTCATTCTTATGCCTGTTAGACAGGAAACAGTGACTTTTATTGTGCCTCTGCATTTATAATATGAAAGCAATGATATACAATTACCTTAGGATTACAACTCTAAATTGCATGTTTATTTTAATATTAATATCATGTTCTGTCACTAGAATGAATAGTGCATGGAAAGCAGTAAGGATGCAGTTAACCTAAATCAAACAAGTTTGTGCCTAATTTTTTAGGCTATATCTGAATTATTTGCCATGACTTAACTAGCACAGAGTAGTTTATATTGATATTACTAAACTTTAAGGGACTGAAGGGACTCTAAATCAAGGTGGGCATATCTCTTCAGACTCCTGGGAATAAGGTCTGGTCATTCCTACACCCCAAACTGTGCGTGGAGACTGCCTGACATTTCTGATATGAGGCAAAACCATGTCAGGATCCCGTGAACTTCTGAGAAATAGGAAAAATGAGTAGCCAGAAATGTTCCTTGTCAGATATTTCTTTATAGGGAAGGGATGGGATGGGATGGGATGGGATGGGATGGGATGGGAAGGGAAGGGAAGGGAAGGGAAGGGAAGGGAAGGGAAGGGAAGGGAAGGGAAGGGAAGGGAAGGGAAGGGAAGGGAAGGGAAGGGAAGGGAAGGGAAGGGAAGGGAAGGGAAGGGAGCTGCACCACAATTACTTGTGCTAAAGTCCCTGAAGGCCACAGTTCAGTACATGAACAAACTGGAGGGAGAATCCAGGGAATGGTGTAACTCCAGATACTTTATGAGCAATTTTGGGAGCCTGAAATGAATTTCCCCTATAGGTGCAGTTTGCTGACTTTGCTGTATCTTCTTTCATGTACCCAGAATTTTTCTCTCCCTAAAGCATTGCCTGTGGTCATATTATCTGAGTGCCTACTGCTAGAAAGCAAGTTAAGAGAGTGGAGAAATTAAAAAGGAAAGAAGGGAGGGCAATAGTGGAGGGAAAAAAATTACATTCTCAAAACAGATAATGGGCCAGGTCTTAATTTTACTTCTCTCCCCTTAAAACTGATTAACTCTCTCCTGCCATGAAATTTAAATAGATAATTTGCTCTACTGCCTACATCCTAAAATGGAAAAAGTGTATTTCCTCACGTAAGTGTAATTTAAATAATGCTTTTTGGCTAAATCACATGCAAACACTTTGTATCCACATAAGTATAGCTGAACTAAATTAAACTAATAAAAATAGAATCTCCTAACTTCCTGTCATTTTAAATATTCAGTAAAACTAAGACCTCCCTTTAATGGGTGAGATTTGCTTATTCTTGATTTTGTGGCTCCATTTATGTGTGTGGGGGGGGTTGTTTGGGAATGGGAGAAATAGAGAAATAAAAAAGTATATGCTTTATTCAGATGTACAAGCTGGTTTCAGTGATGGTCCATATCTCAGCTGAGAAAAATGAAAGATAACCTCATATGACTGATTTCAAATTTTCAAGGAAACAAATTCAGCAACTTTTCTGTGTGTTTTGCTTGGCTTCTAGGAGGAAGAAGGTTTAGAAAGGATTAGTTCACTTTCAAAAGGTAGATGTGGAGATGAAGGGTAACCATGCAGCAGTGACAGCAGCTCTTGAGACTTCCCAGCCTCCCCTTTATGCTCAAGGGATAAATCATCCAGTGGTAGATTGTGCATAAAATCTTCAACTTAATGCTGTGTCACCTAACTCCTGTTTTTCCTGTTAGTTATGGGATGTTGTGAATTTGGCACTCAGTATTCCTGTTCAAAGAGGTTTTGGTCCTAAGACAGGCAAACATAAGCCAAGAACATGGAGCAATCCAAGCTCATCTGGAGGGGCAGTACGACTTGAGCAAGGCTTTGTGCTCCCTGTCTTAGGTAGCCAAGCACTTTTGAAGTTCACTCAACCTAAGCTGAGTACCCACATCAAATCAAAATAAAGATTAAAGGATAGTGGAATGAGAAAAAAATGCCTGAAATGTTCTTCATTCTTAACCCGGGAGATCTGATTTTCATTCCAGCTCCAGAGGGTTTGGGGTCTGTAGAACCGTTCTGAAGAGGGGATGCCAAAGCTGCATCCCACCACACTGCCTCAAGGTCAGGCTGCTTATTGGCATCATGTAGGTGGATTTTTTTGTGGAAAAAATAAACAGGCAGTACAGAGGGATAAAACACACAGATTGCAAACACAATTAAAGATGGATACAAGAGTTCTCAGTACAGTAGCACAGCAAACGCTTGGAGGGGCTCCATTTTACACAGAGCCCACAGGCTGTGTGAGGCTTGGTCTGGCACAACCGGACTGGGAAAAACTGGACATGACCCAGCAATGTGAGGGTTCACAAGCTGGGATTCCTGCCATCAAAAATTGGTCACTAAGTGGGTACCAGAGACAAGTGAGTGACATTTGAGCTCGTTTCTTATCACAATTAGAGAAAATCAGTGTGCTCAGTTTTGGGCCCCTCACTTAAAGAAGGTGCTGGATTGTTTCCAGAGAAGGGAAATTAAGCTGGTGAAGGACATAGAGAACCTGTCCTGTGAGGAATGACTGAGGGAGCTGGGGGTGTTAAATGTGCCAAACAGTTTGGACCGGTCCATAAGGGTTCAACACATGTGGCTGAGCTTTCCTGGCTTTCTAAAAGCTGTTCCTGGAACCTTTCTTGCTGCTGGGTTTGGTGATGCCACTCCTTAAAGAATGAGCATTGGTGGGTTCAGGAAAACGTAAAATGATGGGGACAGAATTTTTAGCAGGGCCTGTAATGACAGAGCAAGGGTTTTAAACTGAAAAAAGAGATTCAGACTAGATATAAGGAAGGAATTTTACAATGAGGATGGTGAAACTCTGGCACAGGTTACCCAGAGAGGTGGTGGATGCCTCGTTTCGGAAAACTTTCAAGGTCAGGTTGCACAGGGCTTTGAGCAACCTGATCTAGTTGGAGATGTCCCTGCTCATGGCAGGGGGTTCGACTAGATGCCTTTTAAAGTTGTTCTCCAACCTAAATTATTCTATGATCCTACAATTGTATGATCCTAAGAAAAACGCTGGTTATGTCTGGAGATGTAGCAGGAAACATAATTTCCCAACAAGCATGATGGAAATCTGGATTTTTAAGACAAGAGTATTGGTATTATTCAAAATGAAAAGGTATAAAGTGCTCACCAAAGCAACGATTTTGTAAATCCATTAATAGGCCAACAGTAAATTTTGAGATATTGGTAATGTGATTTTTTTCCCCTGTGAATTAAAAGCTTTATAATTAAAAGCAAGCTTTTTAGTAAAAAATACTGATTTCTGAAATACTTGTGAGAACATATGGCAGAAAAATTTCAGGAAAAAAAAGGAGCTGGTTCGGAGGAAAAGGTACCAAGCACATTCAAGAAAACTGTATTTTGCCAGAACTCAGAAATGTGCCTTTCCATGAGCTCAGCGAGCAGCAGAGGGCGCTGGGATAAATGAATTTATTTGAAACTCCAGCCAACAATACGCATTTGCTGGGAACTGGATACTAAGGGAGATAGACTTTTATTTATAGAGAACCATGCTGGATTTAAAAGGCAGAGCAGGATTTAAAACCCATTTCTGAAACATGGCCTTGGTTAAGGGCAGGCAAAGTTTAAAAAAACCCCAAACAACAAACAATAGTTCTGGAAAAAGCATATGAAATAAAGGCAGCATAACTTATTGAATTAAAATTAATTTTTTTTTTAACTTCTTAACACAGTGGCCATCATCTTATTGCAGGTCCTCTCCCCCTCAGGGCTATTACCAGCTATTTCTTCAGGATGATTTGGATATTCAACCTAGTCTGTATTTTCACTTTTCTACAGTGAGTAGTACTCACTGTATTGAACAGTGGGGTATAAAAGATTTATTCTAATTTTAAGGTAGTGGTTCAAGCACTGAGTGGCCTGTTACTTAAAAATCAGTGTAAATAAGAACCTGCAACTTTATCCTGAAGGAGGAAAAATTCATATCATCAGCATTTCTAACAGAGGGAATTTGGGTGTTTGTAACTCCCAGTTATGGACGTGGACCTCTTGGAGCAAGTACAGAGGAGAACACGAAGATGCTCAGAGGGCTGGAGCAGACAGGCTGAGAGAATTGTTTGTTCAACCTGGAGAAGAAAAGGCTCTGGGGAGACCTTAAAGCCCCTTCCAGTGCCTAAAGGGGCTCCAAGAGAGCTGCTGAGGGACTTTGAACAAGGGCCTGAAGGCACAGGACAAGGGAGAATGGCTTTAAACGGAAAGAGAGGAGAATTAGATTGGGTATTAGAAAGACATTCTTCCCTGTGAGGGTGGGGAGGCCCTGGCACAGGTTGCCCAGAGAAGCTGTGGCTGCCCCATCCCTGGAAGTGTTGAAGGTCGGGTTGGACAGGGCTTGGAGCAACCTGGGATAGTGGAAGGTGTGGTTGGAACGGGACGATCTTTCAGCTCCCTTCCAAGCCAAGCCATTCCACGACCCGGGGGCTTGGAAGGCGCTGCTGCGGGAAGCGAGTCCCCATCAGAGGGCGCCGCTGCCCCGCTCAACGCGCTCCGGAGCTCCCGAATCCCGCGGGGCATCGCCCGCACCTCCAGCGCCGGAACGGCGCGGGGGGAGCGGGGGGCTTCCTCCGCCATGGGCAGGGCTACATATAAAGGCATCCTTTAAAAAAAGAAAAAAATTGTTAAATATTCCTTTGTCATCTCAGCTGCCAGGCTGAGGCTGCAGTGCCCGTGCCCAGCTCACCGCTGAAAAAATCCTGGGATTTTCCTTGGAAGAGATTGGAAAAGCGCAACCGAAACTGCTGGCAAACGGCTGGTTTTTTCCCTTTTGTTTATTTAGTTTTGAAAGTATAGGTTGTGATGGTCAGTTTTGAGTACGTGTGTCGCCTTTTGGACGCAGGGTTCATTGAGCATTTGAGGAATAAATCGGTGCAAGTGTTGCTGTGTGGAATTGCTGAATTAGACTGGAGGCAGCTGCGGGGGTGGGGGTGCGAAACAAAAAAATGCAAAGAACCTTAATTTTCTAAATGAACACTTGTTCGCTTGTCATGTTTTGCAAATGCAAGAGAAATGTCATAATAGTGGGGTTTAAAAGTCAGAATTTACTGTCTATACCAATATGTTAGCAAAGAGCCAGTGAACGTCAAGTAGAGTCTCCTTTTTTTCACTCCGCTCCTCTCCCCTCCCCCCAGCACACAGAGCATATTTAATTCAGGGTGCCACGGAATTGTAAAGCATTAGCAGTCACGAAGAACATTCACCCTGCCCTGTGCCAGCCTTCACGACTCAAAGACTTCCACAAAAGTGATGGCAAACTGTCCCTTTATGAGCTTGGTATTTTTCTAAGAGGGTCATTCAGATCTATAGGTGCATAAGGGTGCCTGCATGGGTATCTCCGCACATCCCCATGCAGACAGCTCACATCCTTTTTCCTTTTTCAGCATTTTTTACCCTATTGCCTCCGTTGAAATGATCAGTCCAACCCACTCAAAGATGTGCCCTTTTTCTCCTCCTCCTCAGTGCAGCGCTGGCTGTGCTGTGAAAAAAAAAAAAACTCCTATCTGCTTTAACAACTTCCAGCAAGACCGTTGTCCAGCTCCTGCTGTAATATCTGGTGCTGTTTGCCTCTTGCCTTTTGTGGGTTGAGGTTTCAGAAGAAGATGCACACTGTGAAATGGGGAGGGGTGGCGGGAAGAGGCTGAAGGGAAAAGGGATGAATTTATACTTTCTGCCTTAATTTGAGGCCAAAGCGAACAGAAAAAGCAAAGCCCACCCTTCCCACCAGCCAACCACACACCAGCAAATGTGTCTCCTGATGAAGTTCTCCTCGTTTCCGAGATTATCTATATATATAAAAGCATCTTTACCTGTAGGACCTTTGAAAGTACAAAGGACACTGTGCACTTTCCCATAGGATCCCGTCAGAATAACAAAGATTTGTAGGAACCTTACAGGCAGAGCTTGAAATTTCCAGAGACAGGACCTTGAATTTAGAAACACCTTCTTTCTCTCTGTCTCTCTGCCTCTGTGTCTCATTTTTTTCCCCGTTTTTCTCCCCTCCTGGTGCACCAGCCCACTGCAAAGCTCGATTGTTTCCTTTCAAAGGCAGAGATGGGCTCTGCTGCCTGCGTCGGCTCTTTGCCGTGCAACGTGTTAAAAAAATCGGACAATGCGAAGGAAGGTTTGCCTGGGGAAAAAAAAAATAAAGGTTAAAACTGGTCTAACTCCTCCTCTCCCCTTCCAAACCGAGGGCTACCCGGGAAATGCACAAATCCAACTCTGTTTTTAATTGTTTTCTGAAAGGAGTAAATGCCATTCAAATTTGTGCAGAGAAGGGTTTGCTAAACTCCTTTTTTTTTTTTTCCCTTTATTTTTTCCACATATAAAGTATTTCTAAGTTATAAAATATACAGTCCAAGCCTGAAGTCTAGGGCTTTCTAGTGGAAATCACTGATCTAAATTTACTCCTTTTAGATTTGCTTGAATGTGCTTTGATGAGACGCTGTTTTGGTGTTTAACTGCATATGAGCGGATAATTCTGGACATGTAAATAAAAGCATATTGCATGTGGGGAAAAGCATCATATCTCGTTGTAAATGATGAATCACTTAGTGCAGAGACGACTTATCCTTTATTTTTTCATAGGGGGGATCGAAAAAATAGTCATTTCATTTCATCCATCCATCTATCTATCTATCTATCTATCTATCCATCTATCCATGCATCCATCCATCCATCCATCTACTAAAATAACAGATATATGCACTGCATAATACGCATATTTAATCCCTCTGTATCAACATATGTATGTGTAAATGTATAACTAGATTCACAAATATGCATTTAAATGCACTCCTATATAAATTGACCAGGTTTGCATGCACATGTGCATATGTAACATGTAGTCTCCATGTACCTACATGTGGAAGAATATATTTAATTTACATATATAAATGTGGCAACTAATATGTCTATACATGGGAAAAAGTTGCCTGTTCGGAGCTATATGTGTGTATAGGTGCCTGTATGTATAAATCTGTGTACGTGCAGCTGCGTGTATGTATATATTTTGTATGCCTGCATATAAGTCTGTATATGTGTGTATATGTCTATATCTAGTCACATATATGTCTGTAGCTATATGTAACTATGTAACAGATAATGTTTTTTACTATCCGATTGAGGTAGGCTTCTGCAGCCTATTGTTTCAGACAACAGATATAAGTTGCGATGGAAGAGGAACGTCGGATTTGGTGTCTGTCCCCCATTTCCAATTATAGATGGATCATTACAGACAGAGAAGTACTGAGAATCCAGACATCTGCTCTTCACATGAATGCACTCACCTCCTAGAGAACAGCCTGCCATCATGCTCTGGAAACTGGTTGAAAATGTCAAGTATGAAGATATCTATGAGGTGAGTATATAATATGCATATGAGTAAGAGAGTATATGTATATTTAAATATACATCTAGCATATAGATACAGGCATGG
The DNA here is from genome assembly GCF_965178545.1 of Coloeus monedula. Taxonomy (NCBI): domain Eukaryota; kingdom Metazoa; phylum Chordata; class Aves; order Passeriformes; family Corvidae; genus Coloeus; species Coloeus monedula. Next base: position 116,068,069 of record NC_138782.1, read on the forward strand.
CTATATAATACTTATATAGTTCTACATATACATCCAGGCAGAAATAGAGACATACACCAGCACACACCAATATAGAGACGGGAAACCGATAGTAAATGCTTAAATGCTTATTTATTTGCATATTTGTATTCAGCATGCCAAGTCCTAAACTTTTTTTTTTTTTAAGGAAAAGCTGTTTGATGCGATTTAAAACATCAAAGAAATGATCTGGGTATTGGAATGAGGCAACTTAAATGCAAGAGTTTGATTGTTTAGACCTCCAATTAGATATAATTTGATTAAATATGGACAAATGTTGAGGAAAATTTAAAGAAAATAGAGAAAATAGAAGAGAAAAACAATCCGGTATTCAGGGACTGGATGCATTTCTTTCTTTTATTTTTTATTTTGCAATTCCAAGCTCAGCTCAACCTGAATATGGATTTTTTTTTTTCTTGTTTTAACAATCGGATACGTCTTTTAAGACTTTTTATACCTCTACACCAGCAGATAAGATGTGCATGTGTACATATACTGGCATTAATTAAGCGGCACATACGTTCTTGTGCGTGTGTGAGTTCACACACCCGAACCGATACAGTCGAGGGCAGCTCCGCATAGTCCGCGGACATGAAAAGTTGTGAGCTTTATCCAGACCTTATTTTCGAGGTCAAAAAGCAAACCAAGGGGGGAGAAAAAAAAAATCACAGCTCAAATACTGCGAAACCTTTCTTAATTTTGTATGGTTCCCTGAGCCGGATCTTTCCCAAAAGGGCTCCGCGAATGTGTTCCTTGTAAGTTAAACCAGCGTGCGGGATTTGCTCAGAAACGGGGGAAAAAAAAAAAAAAAAAAAAAAAGAAAGAAAAAGATGAGTGAGGAATGGTGCTCCACAAAATCGTATTTTAATTTTTTTCTATTGTTTGTATTTTTTAATTGAGTGGGAGGCGTTTGCACGGCGATCATGGGGGGAGATTTTCAGAAGGGCGCAATCTGCCCCTTCCAGCGCGGGAGCTGCTCCGTGGGCAGGCGGCCGGGCAGGGACCGGGGACCGGGAAGGGGCCGGGGACAAGGAAGGGACCGGGGACAGGACAGGGACCGGGGATGGACTGGGTGCTGAGCAGGGACCGAGCAGGGGCTGGGGAGGGGCTGGGGATCGAGCCGGGAGCAGCGACAGGGCAAGGACCGGGGACTGAACAGGGGCCGGAAAAGGACTGGGCACTAAGCAGGGACCGGGGACCGGACAGGGACTGGGAACCGGACAGGAGCCGGGGTGGGACCGGGCAGCCGCCGGGCACCGGGCAAGGACAGGGCAGGGGCTGGGTAGGGGCTGAGAGGAGAGAGAGGATACCGAGCGAGAGGCTGGCTGCTGGGCAGGGAGCGGGGATCGGGCAGTGGATGTGTGCTGGGACGGGGACGGGCAAGAGCCGGACAGGGGCTGGGGATCGGGAAGCGGCCGGAGCCCGCCGGGGAAGCGCCGTCGGGGCCGCCCCAGCCCCAGCCCCGCCGCGCCGCCCGCAGCCCTCCCCTCCGGGAGCGCCTTGGCACTTACAGAGGGGAAACTCCCGGGAAAAGCGCAGAAAGAGACCCAGGCAAGGTACAGCTCCGGCTGCTCCCGGCCGGAGAAAGAACGGGATGGAGGGAAGCGGGGTGGGGACCCGCCGGCCGCACGGGAGAAATGTCTGCACTCCCAAAAGCTGCCGTCAAGCTAATTATCATTGGCAAAAGCCGGCATCTGCAGAAGGAGCAGAGAATGAGCACGCACGTGTGCGTGTGTGTGTGTGTGCCTGTGTGTGTGTTTGTGTCCCCGCGTGTCCCCAGCCCGCTGAGCCCTCGCTGCCTTTCCCTCCCCATCTCCAGGCACAGCCCGGCCATTGTCTCTGCCCGCAGCAGCAGGCGACAAAACATCTCCCCTCCCTGCCTGCCGAGGTCGGGGATGAGGGCTTTTTTTCCACCCTGCTTTTGATGGGGGGGTTTAAGGCTCTGTGGATTTACGGACACCCGCGTTTGTAGATTGCCGTGGGAGAGAAGAGTTGGGGGAGCGGTTGGGTGGGATTTGGCTGCGGGCAGGGTATATCCTAACTTGGGGATGCGCTCCAGGGCATTTTGCAACGTGTAGCCTTACCAGAAAAAAAAAAAAAAAAAAAAAAAAAAAAAAAAAAAAAAGGGAAAAAATTGCTGTCTTTTTTTAAAGAGCTGAAACCCTCTAGATTTATGTTAAAAAATATTTCGGTCTCTTCTTTCCGATTTATAATTAACAACACGATGGTAGAGGCGTCAGCCACTTAAACTGAATCTGTTCTTAAAACAAAAGTGTGTGTGTGTGTGTGCGTGTGTGTAAGGGGGGGCAGCTCTGGGAAGTGTGAGTCTATTTAGGAAGGAACGTAAGTTGAACTTTAACAGAAATGGCAGACAGTCCAGTTGAACGGGTTCCTGCAACATCAAAAAGGTTTTATATCGCCCCTGGCTTTGCCTCAAAACTATAAATTTACTATCCTTTAAAATTCTCTCCATGCATTTCACATTTGGGTGGAAATCGTGAGATCTATGTACGTATATACTTTTTTTTTTTTTTTTTCATATCGGGCAGTAGAAACAGGATTCAGAAAAAAAAAAAAAAAAAAAGAAGTGGAGCCCAACTTAACGCAGATTCAAGTATTTATTTGGGTACTGAGAATAAATATGCTCTGTAACACGCACCAGAAGGGCTTAATCTTCGCTGTAAATAGACATATATTACAGTGACTGCACGTTTCTTCTTCCATTCTTTTAAAAATTACAAAAAAAAAAAAAATTAGAAAAGCCTCTTTTTTCTTCATGATTTGCTTAAAAACCCCAACAACAAACTGCAAGAACAAAAGCACCAAAGGCAATCAATTCCTCGTATTAGGAATGTATAATTAAATATATATCAAAACAAAAAGGAAATATGTTTTCTTCTCCTTCTTCTTCTTCTTCTTCTTCTTCTTCTTCTTCTTCTTCTTCTTCTTCTTCTTCCTCTTCTTCCTCTTCTTCTTCTTCCTCTTCTTCTTCTCCTTCTTCTTCTTCTTTTTCTTCTTCTGAGCCTCTAGCGTTGCTTCATCTCACTTCCTTGCTTCAGCTCAGCAGTGTCTACTTTCCGCATCTTCCTCCGTTCGAGTTAATTGAAGTTCTGCCTCTTCCTCGCTAAACTTTTTCCCCCCTCTCCCTCTCCCCAAACTCTGCCTCTGCCAGCCCCCCTCGTCTGATTACATCTAGTAATTCTCCACTGAATGAACGTCATTTACAATAGTAGGGGAGCTCTCGAGCTGGCTGCCAGCTTCACGCTCCATTTGGTCCTGCATTCTCCCTTTAAAGTAGTCGTGTAATATTAATAGTCATGAATATCAATTATTATGAGGCGGTGTAGAGAAGGAAAGGGAGGAAGGGGTAGCGGAGCAGTCTGAGCCTAGCCTTGGGTTGAAGAGGATTGTATTTGGGAGCTCAAAGGCGAAAAAAAAAAAAAAAAAAAACCAACCAAAAAAAAAAACCAAAAAAAAGGAGGAAAAAAAATCCCCGAGAGGGAGGGGTAAATCATATATGTAGATAGAGGTTTCCAGGCTCGGTTTTGGGGGCATTGGTCTTTTTTTTTTTTTTTTTTTTAACCTTTTTTTTTTTTTTTGATGGATAGACTTCGAAATATCTCAAGCTGTTCTCCTGTGTCCAACACGTCCCTTTGCAGATCTCCTTGATATTTTTCCCTCCAATTATTAGTATTATCACCATTATTTTATTTTTAGCTATTACAAGACTTTTTTTATTTCCAGATGTTAGTCCACACCTATTCCGCCATGGTGAGTTTGGATCCATGTTGTACTAGAATTGCATGTTCTCTCTCTCTCTCTCGATCTGTTGTGTCTCTCTCTCCCTCTCTCTCTCTTTTTAAACGCCTTTGGCTTGGTAATTTAGCACAATAATTGGAGGAGGCTTGCAGCTGCTTCTCCCTTTTTGCATTGTGTGTTCCCGATTTGAGCTAGGGGAGTCTTGGGGGAAGAGCAGGGGGAAAAAGAACTTTTTTTCCGTGTTGTTTTGTTGTTGGTTTGTTTTTTATTTTTTTTTTTTTTTAAACCATGTGTGCCATTGCTTGTGGGGGTTTGAGCTACACTCTGTGGAATAGATATTTTTCTTGTTTACTTTAGCCTCACAGCTTCAGTGCGTTGGAGTTGGACAAAACTCCTCTCCCACCTTTTCTCTGAAGCCTCTATACACTCCCCCCACCCCCTATCCCCCACACACACCCCAAAGACTTTTCATTACAATTAACCCCCACCCCATTCTCCGGAATATAATATTGAAAAAGGAAACAAAAGACGCTGGAAGTTGCTGCAGAAATCATAGCGGCTGGATTTGTTCAATACTGATGTTTCATTTTTATTTTATTTGAATTTTTTAAAATTTATTTTTAAGGGGTAGACTCCCTTTAAGCAAAGATTCCCTGAAAATTTTATTTTGGCTTTTTTTTTTCCCCCCCTTTTTTTTTTTTTTTTTTTTTTTTTAATTTTTTTATTTTTCCCAAGTCCTTTTTCACACAACTTCTCACCTCGGAGTCTTCCGAGAAGTGCAACTTTCTTTTTGGGCTTTTCCACGTGAAAATGGGTTGGTGATTTTGAGTTACAGGACTTCAGCAGAGGGAATAAACAGAGGTTGGGAAAATTTAGGCAGGAGAAGGGGTGGGTTGTCTGCATAGAAGGGTGTTCTTGTGCTCTTAATTTATTATTTTTTTAGCTTTGGTTTGATTTGAGGGGGCTGTGGATGGGGAATTATATTACTGGTCTGAAATTGCAGATCGTACATGTATTTGGAGCACCAGTCCTACATTTTTAATTATGATATTTAGCAATTCTCCCTCACACCCCCCGCCCCCTTCCCCCTTCTTGATTGTTTCTGGGAATAGACACGATGTGGGTGCTAAACACTGGAACATTTCTAATAATTGGCGGGGGAAGGGGGCACATCCGAATCCCACTTTCCAACTATTTATATTTTAGTTTATTTTACTTCGGGGTGGGTTTGTGCTCCTTTTACTTTTTTTTTTTTTTTAAAAAAGGTCCTCTTTTTTGTTGTCGTTTGTATGTCATTCCGCTTGTAGGACCGGCATGATGGAGTGCCCAGCCACAGTTCCAGGCTGTCCCAGCTGGGATCCGTCTCGCAGGGACCCTACTCCAGCGCTCCTCCGCTCTCTCACACCCCATCCTCGGATTTCCAGCCGCCTTATTTCCCACCCCCCTATCAGCCTCTTCCTTACCACCAAAGCCAGGACCCTTACTCCCATGTCAATGACCCCTACTCCCTAAACCCCTTGCATCAGCCCCAGCAGCACCCCTGGGGACAGAGGCAGAGGCAAGAGGTGGGATCAGAAACCGGGTCACTGCTGCCACAGCCTCGGGCCGCCCTGCCCCAGCTCTCGGGACTGGACCCCAGGCGGGACTACCACTCAGTAAGGAGGCCAGATGTCCTCCTGCACTCAGCTCACCATGGCCTTGACTCCGGCATGGGGGACAGCCTTTCTCTGCACGGCATCGGACACCCAGGGATGGAGGAGGTCCAGGTAAGGCACCGCGTTTCTTTCTCCCGGGCAGTGCAGCTGGAGCCCCTGTCCCTGGGCTAGGAATGATCGCTGAGGGGTTTCCAGCAATATTTCTGTGGGTTGCCATTCTTTTTCCACACTGGCTTTGTAACTCTGGTACTCCCCCCCCACACACACCCTGCCACCTCTATTTTTCTTTTCTTTCTTTCTTCTTCTTTTTTTTTTTTTTTTTTTTTAATAAGAGAATTTGTTTCCTTGCTGTCACGCACAGGCTCTGCTTTATAAACCCTCCCCTACATGGCAAAGCAGCAAAGTGCAGGGGGAAGGCAGACATGCTGCTCTAAATATTCCACGTGTTTCAAAAGCTGGCAGAGTTCAAGCTTGGCTTTTCAAATTCCAGTTATTTCCCATGCAATCTCAGCTTCCACTCCCCTCCACCCCCCTCTTCCCCCCCGCCCCCCCCCCCCAACCAATTTCCTGCCGTTCAGAGATTTTGATGAAACTGTCGAATTACTACATTTTTCATCCGGGAGGGAGGGAAAATATAAACAAACCAAAAGCAATAACTGGTGATCAGGAACAAGTCCTGTGTCCGTCCCCCCGCCCCCCTTATTTGTTAAGTGTGCTTGGTAGGGTAGCCCTGATTTTAAATAGTTTCATTCCCTCTTTTGGATAACAAAGGAGTTTCGCCGGGCTCAAAGCACAGTATTTTCCAGCTTTCTTCCATCCCACGCGAAACTCATCATCACGTGTTATTTCCTAAAAACAGAAGGACCCTTAACAGCTTCGGTGCTGGGGTGGTTTGCACCTTGTTGGGGCAGGGCATGGCCAGCCCGTGTGAACCCTCCAGGCGGAGGCTGGAGCCTCCAGAGTCCAAGTCCTGCCTTAGGCTTTCCTAATCGGAATTTTATGGGTTCCCCTCCATGCGGCTTCGGTTTTGTTTTGTTTTGTTTTTTTCACAAAATTTCTTTGTCGTATATCATATCTGTACATGTATTTAGTCTTGGGCTAAATAAAGATATGGACCACTGGATGAAATAACGACTTCAAAGTTACAGAAAGGGAAAAAGAAAGGAGAAAAGAGGAGCTGGGAAGATAAAAAATAGCCGTGAAAAAGGATGCTGCTGTACATGAGAGGAATCAGCGGCAGGGAAGCGGAGGGGATGCATTGCTTTGGCTTGAGGCTTGTCTTAGGGCTGCACGGGAAAATCCCCGAGCTTTGCTGGGGCGAAGTGTTTTAGAAATAGAAAGGTTTTGCTGTTTGGATTTGCTCCCGCCTCCGAGCTCATTGACCGTCGGGTCGCTGGTTTCTGCGGGTTTCCAAGGTGGCTTTGAGACCTGGGGGCAGCCCCTGACCGCCACGGGCGCGATGCGCAGGTCTCGTCTCGCATTCCTGGCTCAGACAAAGTGGTTTGCAAGTCAAGGCGAGTTTTACCTCTGTGAATGCAGAGAGGGGATCGCTCTCCTCCTTTCTCTTTGCAACCGATAGGCGTTAAGTACTGTTTGTGCTTGGATATTTACACTTTCCCCAAAGAAAAGCCGGTAATTGTTGTGCTTTTGTGAGAGAGTAAAACAGAGGAGAGAGAAGGGAAAGGAAAGAGATAAGAAAGAGAGAAGAAAAAGATAAAAGGCAGAAAGGACGAAAGGAGAGAGAAAGAGAAGAAAAGATAGAGAAGAGAGGGAAAGGAGGGGGAAGATAGGGAAAGAGAGAAAGACATAAAGAAGGAAGGGAAGAGAGGAAATAATAGGAAAGAAGGAGCTCAAATAAAGCAGCCGTCCATCCGTTTCCCAATAAAACATCCATTCTGCGGGAAGGGGACTGCACTCGCGGAAAGTGCCTCCCCCCGATGCTCCGAGAGCAGCGGGGCCACCCGTGGCCACCCGCGACCTGCTCGCCCGGGCTGGCCGGGCCGGGGTGGGTGCGATGGGATGGGGATAGGATGGGGCAGACGAGGCTGTGGACCAGCAGGGCTGGGGGTCTTGATTTGGGGTGCTGAGACAGCAGGAAATTAAACAGGTCCTTTATTTCTGAAAGTTTGTTCCCAGGTTGGGGGAGGAGGGGAAGAGGGAGAGGAGGGTATCCCAAGGAGAAACACGTGAAGGAAGAGGTGTCCAACTGCAAGTTAACACAGGCAGGAGGGAAAGCAGCCCAGAACTCGCTGCTGCCGCTCAGCATTTTCTATTCTCGTCTCCCCACTAGTGACAGATGAGGTTGGGCAGTTTTCCATCTTGATATTTAATATGGATTTATTCTAGATTCGAGGAACCTTTTCTAGCTACAGGGATTTTTATTTAGGCGACGTATACCCATTATCCACCATCGCTAGATTAAATTTCCAGGAAGGGTTTCAAATACTGGGTTTTTTCCTTTTCTTTAGTAGTCCAAAAAGTTGAACGGATTTCGAGATATGTAATTGGATAAAGATATTTCTCTTTGCTTTAGTATGTGCATGTCTGATCAAATATGTGCCATGAGAATGGGCTGGGCTGAGATGGAGACAGAGAAAGAGAATGCGTGACAGAAAGAAACAGTGGTTATTTTATAAACACCAAATCTAGTCCATGTGTGAGGCATTGTCCAGGGGTAGAATTAAGTGATTGTAACACGATAGCGCTCTGTTATTGTAAACAGGACATACTGTATTGCTATTGCTGCCCCTCTCGAGAGGAATTTTCAATCTGCGATTTACAACCTCCATACAGGGAACAGAGAACCCAAGACCTACTTACTGAACAAATTTGCATCATCTAATAGGGGCTCTGAAAAAAAAAATCACCCATTGCAACCCCAGATATTTTTTCCCTCCACCAGCTGGGCAAAAGTATGGTTATAGTAAGAAAAGATTCGATGAAGGAAAAACGGAGGGGGAAATTCAGATTCTTTAGACTCTTTGAAAGAAAGCAAAGAGCTCCGTTTTTAAGATTTTCACTCAGATGTATCCATAGGAGTCGAATAAGGTGGTGATAGATAGTGCTGAGGAAGCCTCATGCTATCAGATTATTGGAGGAGGGAAGGGAGGGGAATCTTCCTCTCCAGATTTTCTAAGTATATCTGGAAACTCATCACCTTTCCCCTCCCTGCACACACACCTCTGCTCCTCCTCCTCCTCCTCACTCACACTGCTGCTATGTGCTAGCTAGAGACACGGAAAGTTAAGTTGCACCAAAACACCCAAGTCTCTTATAAAGTAACCCCTGGTATCACTTTTAACTAAAGAAGTCTAGTAATTAAAAGTCTGAGTTGTTTTTCCACGTTTCCGCATGCAGTCCTAATTAAATCTTTACGATCCTCTCTGTGACTATTAACTGCCAGCATGCTGAGCGAATATCCTGTACAAAAACCCAGCAGGAGGGCGTAATTAGATAGAAAATCAGACAGGAGTCTTCTCATTAACTACAACAACTAACCCACGTTGCTGATGGAGCGAGCGGAGTGCACACACACACATAAAGGGTGTGCGCAACCATCGGCTCCAGAGATAAGGTGAGGTAAGGAGGAAAGATGGGAAAAAAAAAAATAAAAGAGAAGGTGATGTTTCACGTTTACCTCCGATTCTGTGCCATGGAGGTGCGCCACGCTGCGCTCCAGCAGGCTGCAGGGTTTGCTCATCATCCCTCGTTGAGAGCTGCTCAGGGAAAGGAGGGAAGACTTTGTAATTTTATTTTGTGCCCTTTAGGTATGTAGCCTATTGATTATGAGAGACACACACAGCCATGCCCAAACACAGCACATAAGGCACCGCTCTGTGGGTGCGTGTGTGCGTTCGTTTGAGGGTGGATTCAAGGAAAATGAAAGGAAAGATCTCATAGAAAATATTGCTCCATCACATTTTGGGGAGATGTAATTTTCTCCTAAGTCTCATTCCGTTTGGAATGTCTCCGCTGAGCACAGAGATGGAGATAAGGGCCGGATCCGGATAAGCTCAGGCTTTCGCTGTAGCAAAGATAAAGTTAAAATAATGGTGAAGTAAATCATTGCTTTGCTGTAAAGGTGTTTTGCTTAACAAGGAAAAACGTGACAACTTCCTAGATATGCAATAACACAGAAAAACCCAAATCCTTTAGTAAAAGTAATGGGAAAAATAAAATAATAAAGCCAAGAGACCCACAGGTCCCCCTTTTCCCCAGAATTTACCCTAAAACGGAACCTGTTGGAATTCTGCAATAAATTGTTCTTATGACACCTCTTCTCTTTCTGAGATGATTTTACAGTACCGAGTTCAGATTCAGCATTAATTTTGGCTTGTTTGGGGGTTTTTTGTATATACCACTTTCGTTTTGAGAAATGAAACCCAGCATTTGCTGTGTCCTCTGTGCCCGTCTTTGTTCTCTTCCCTGCTAAAGAAGTTAATGCCATAATAACAGGTGTGCTCCTCAGCGGGCTGAAAAGAAAGGGGGATAAGGGGGGAAAACAAGGCTTTGAAATCGGGAGACTTTTTTTCCTAGGCAATCAACTTGATGGTTCATACTTTTGATAATGTGTATCTCCGCTCCTCCCTCCCCGTCCCCACTAATTCAGGACATGGAAGCAACCTTGCGAGCTGTAAATCTCTTTCTGTTCATCCCCTATATGATGTGGGCGTTGCACTGCGCTCCGAAAGGCTCAGGCTTTAATTAAAAGTCCATAATGTAAACTATGATATATAAAAAGTAAATGGCCCTTGAATTATTAAAATGTAGCAGGGTTAAACAAACAAACAAAAAAAACCAAAAAAATAAAAAGGAGGAGGGGGAGGAAAGGGGAGGGAGCATTTAAGTTGTCCTTAATCGTGTTCATTTATGTCATGCAATAGATCTTGCAGATGTTGCCAAATTGCCACATTTTCAAAGGAAGAAATATAAAGCTTTATGGAATGCAAAGAAGTCTATGTGATATCTATGTTTTATAAGATAACAAAACCAGTATTGCACCCCATATGCTCCACACCTCCTTTTGTTTTATTAGAAGACTATATAATTTGTAAGAATTTCATTTCCTTGTGGATTTGGGGAAATAATAATAATAATAATAACAATACAACAATAAAAAAATCCCTCCTCCCCTAGTGAATTAATACAAATGGAAATAACAGGGACTCCAGTTTGGAATGACATGATTTATGTACGCGATTCTTTAATATCCAGTCAATTTGAATAGTGATGTTTTTATATCCACAGTCAGTTGAAGATGCCAATAACAGCGGTATGAACTTATTGGACCAGTCTGTCATTAAAAAAGGTATGGATTATTCCAACAAGCTAGACAAACTTTTACTGTGTAGCAATATCTTCATGATATATTTTGACTTTGGGGCAATGAATTTCTCCGGGAAGCAGGCACCCATGGCAGCAAGATGAATGAATAGCTGATTGGATCAGCAGACAGAGTGAAGGGATAAGACATGCGAAAGGAAAAGTTTATATCCCCGCCTCCCCTGCCCTTCAAAGGGTTTAATTACACAAATGCTCTCTAATGGGGCACCCCGTGCTCCAGTGCAGTTTCTACAGCCCCCCTTCCCTCCCCTCCTCCCCCGATAGTGTTCGATGGGGACCCCTTGGCTTTTAATGGGGGAAGAGGTTGATTCCCTTTGGGGCTTAAATACATTTCCCAGGCGAATCAAACGTGGAGAGGAGAGAAAGAGATGCCCATGGAAAGGCAGCCTCAGCCCCCTTCCCCGCTCCCTCCAACATTCCCTCCTTCCCCCAAGATTCCCCCCTTCCCCATGCCCATTTTTTACATCTTTCTACATATGCGCCCATGATTTAGTGTAACTGCAGAATCACCCCATACTGTTAAAGCGAATGTGATATTAACAAATGTTTGCAGTCTCTTGTACAGCTGTAAGCAAAATAATTAACTAATTAAACTAATTAAATGTAATTACAATAACTCATTTTGGGCGTATTGCAGCTGCTTAATTTTTTTACATTTCTCTGACAGTCACTCAAAGATGCTTGGCGATTAGTGTTGTGTTATGCTGATAGACATTAAACAGATCACACGCTGCAAATGGAAGGAAAGCTATCTTTAATTATCTAAGGAGTTTCTACTTCTAGATTCAATTTTAAGTACCAGAGATGAGGCTTAAAAACGCTGTCCCTTATGCTTGCTACCAACGGCACTTATCTCCAGGACCTTGTTATTTGTCAAATGCGCACAAATAGCTTAACAGCGACGATCTTCTAGGATATAAAGCAAAATAACAGGGAGGGTGTTTATCTAAAATGTGTTGAAGGCAGCATGAGGTCCTTCCGTGTATTTATTGTTTGTTTTGTTGTTGGTTGTTTGGGGTTTTTTTTTCTTAATTTAAATCTCCATGCACGGTCTCTCTTTCACACACATGATCAAGGTCTGGTTATTTGAGCGAGCACAAATGTAAACTTGAAGACCATTTGACAGCACCATTTATGACTATCTGTTGAAACGTCAAAGGGTTTTGTTTTGTTGTTTTTTTTTTTTTTTTAAGGAAGAGAAACTTACCTAACTTTAAAAAGAAAAAAAAAAAGGTTGTTTGTATCTGCTGTTTTGGTTCAGTTTGGATCTTTAGTGGGGTTTCTCCTCAGGGTCTGTAACCTGATGGTTGTTGTATTTTTAACTTTTTTTTCCTCACTCTCCTCCCCCTTCCCCACCCCCACTTGACACCTCATACACTCCCTCTTGGGTGTATTTGACTAATTACTTGATTTGTGGTCGAGAGGCTCCTTTCTAAGGTTGTTCAGTGCTGGTCTTTCGCAGAATACACAACCTAAAATATTATTTTCTTTTTTCTTTTCTTTTCTTTTCTTTTTTTTTTTTTTTTTTTTTTTAACACACGCAGCCTTCTGTCTCTCCATCCTTCAGCTGACGAGGACAGCAGAGACATTCCATGTGCGTGCTGGGTGGTGCAATTACACAGCGAGTAGCACTAGAATGTGAATGCCAGTAATTATTACATATTAGGTATAGGTTTTTATATATATTAGGAATATATTTAGGTGTGCTTTGTGTGTGTGGACATTGAAATGGTCCCAGATGAAGCAGCTGCTGCCTAAAGAGACTCAGTCCCATCTAGGTGGGATTACTTGTGCCTATTTGCAGACAGAAGAAGAAATACTCTGAGTTTACACATGATGAACAGGAGACACATGCTCTTTGGAAATAAGGTTACTAAAAAAGAGCCTGAGATGCATTTGCAACTGTTTAAAAGTCACTGTAGCAGCATTTTGTTCCTTAGAAGTAATGCTGAGCTCCAAGAAACTTTCCAGCATAAAGGAATATTGTATTTTTTTTTTCACAGTGAGTTTCCTGGGTGCAGAGGAAAATAAATGGGTAATAAATAGCAGGTCACATTTGTGGCAGTCAATATTTAATCAGGACAAGGGAAGGAGCAATGCAGAGAGCATTCAGTATCAATTTCGCTTTGTTCCCTGCAGTTTGTAGCTGTGAGGATGTACTTTGAAACAAGAACAAGTTATTTAAACTCTGTGAGTCGTTCTTGCAGGCAGATGGCACAGATAGATCGACAGACACACGGGTATTGCCTGATTTTTGTGCAGTGGAACGCTCCTGGGCTACATATTTGGTAGGCAAGGGTCGCAGGGGGTCTGCTTCACCCAATCCTAGTTGAGTGCCTCAATTTCTTTAATTGCAAAGTAGTGGGAAAAGTATGATGGGGACTTGAAGCCTAAACGTAATTATATCACCCAGTCTCTGTCTGTTCCTTTATGGCCTTTGAGGCCTGCAGCGGGAATTGTCTCTCTATGCAAAAGGTTTGCCAAAATATTAAGGAAATTATATAGGGATTCATACATGGCTATTGATTTATCTCAGGTATCGATCCCGCACAACAGATTACATATACCCAGGCTCTTGTTATGTTTGCTATCTGAGCTTACTTGACATTTCTGAAGTAATTTAGTTAAGAGGAAATGAGTTGTTCCCAGTAGAGAGAGCAAACGAGTGGAGTGAAGGTAGCCAGCGTGATAAATGGCTCTTTCATTTGGAGATCTCCAGAGCTCGTTTAAGGCTAATTTTCTGTATTAGCCCCCTTTGAGCTATTAATGCAATAGGCAGGGACCGTGGCCCCTTGTCTCTTAGCTGCCCCATTAGAGAGAGCATTAAGCTACCAAGCCTGAACTCCACTGTAGTGGTGGTGGCGCTGAAATAATGAAAGGTGCTTTTTAAACTCTCCTAATCTAAACTGGCAGAGGGTGGTTAATACGATTTGAAGGGGGCTGGTCAATGAACAATCAATAAACTAATAATGAGAAGGATGCGGTACATTAACAGTCTAAAAATCCAACGAGACATTAAAAAATCATCTTTAACTCCCACTTCCATTAGGATTTGGGTGGTGGAAGTGGGAGGGAGGGAGCCAGATAAATCATCAAGATGATAATAATCACCAAGAGCATTAATATCAGATTTAACTCAGCTTTCAGAGCTTGCTGACTGCACGTTTGGAGGCCTTTCCCTCGATTTTTGCTGAAATGAAGGGAAGGTTTTCCATGTGTCAGGAATAAAAGATTGGGTCCCCTTATCAAATGCTCATCTGAAATTTGCTTGGCACTCTCTATGGCGAAAGAAGTTGTCTTCCTGCAAAACCTTATGTGGCCCGAGTCCCAAGTTAATTTTTGTGACTCTGGGGCACAGTCAGTGACCTTAAAATTATTCTGATGTATTTATTTACTTTCAACTGTTTCTGACGATCTCTGCACACTCACATCTGATTTAGCATGAAAGGCCATTTTAACTTGGAAGACCTTAATTCATGGCCTTGCAAACACTCTCCGTTGTTCCTCCTATTTTAAGGAAACACATGAAAGAAGGTCTCTTAACCTTTTGTTTTTAGCTGTTAATAATCCAGCACGAGTTTCCTCCCCACCACTTGAAGCAGCTGATAAATAATTAACTGGAAACCACTCCGGCCTCAGCTTTTCAGGTGATAGATCTGGGGCTCAAGAGATGTTGCTTCAATGCCACTCAGTTTCGTGCTTATTCTTGAATTACCCACTGAACCTAAGGATCCCCTTTAATTAAATGCAAAACAGTTTCGAGGGAATACATTCCACTTTGAAATTTAGTCCTGGCTTTCAGGGGACGGGGACTGTGGTGGAGGAGAGGGGTGGGAGGAGAGGAGGGGATGAGGGGGACAGAAGGAAATGGGAGATGAACACGCAATTTTCGTATTTGTTCCTTAAAATTAAGATAAAATCCGGGTCTCTTTAGTTTCAGCGTCTAAGACGCTGCTCCTGGACGTTTTAGGCTTGGCTACAGAGTCAGAGCAAATCACCAGTTACAGCAAAGTCCTGTTGTTAGCATGGACAAAGAACCTTTTACTCATTTAAAGCCCAGTAGGCAGAGTAAAAAAAAATTGAAAGTAGTTTGATAGTTTATTAGTAATTAATTTGTCCAGGACGTTTCTTAGTAAAAAATACAAGAAATAATTTTTCTGATTGATTATTTGACTGGCTGTTCGGCTACCATATTATTCAGCCGGGTTATTGCAATGATATCCATAGCTTAAACCCTTCTTAAGCAGCTGTTTGCAGGACATAAATCTATGATTTCTTTAGTTTTACTGTCGTTAAAACAACTTTTTTCACCCCATTTCCACTTGTGCGTTCACATTTGTGCGCAATTTCACACGTTTTTGGCGAGCAACCCAACAGAAAACCACCACCAAAAAAAAAAAAAAAAAGAAAAAGAAAAAAAGGAGAAGCCGAAGACTTAATGTATGCACAGAAAATTGTAAACATGTAAAGAACTGAAAGCTTCACGCTGAGTTTCGCCATGCTCCATTTCCCCACCATTTCCTGCTGTCGTTTTAAAGCGATCTCACTCATCTAGAGATCCCGTTTGCAGGAACAGTATGCTTATAATTACTAACAAATCAAGCGGCTACTGTTGCTCTCCCGGTTTATTGATAAGCTGAAGAGAAATGGAAGGGGGAGAAATGACAAAGAGGCTGGAAGTAACCACAGGAGGAGAGAAAAAAAAACAAAAAAAAAAAAAAAAAAGGGAGGAAAAAGAGATAAAGAGGTGGAAAAGGAGAGGAAAGAAAAAGAGAGGCTAAGGAGGTAAATAAAGAAGTATAAAGGAAGGGAGGAGGCAGAGATTTTGAAAGGGGGAATGATGTATTTGTGAGTGCTCACACACGCAGCAAATAGAATTTGGGAGTGAAAGAAAATCGAACAGCTTTTGCTGGGGATAACAAGAACTAAGTGGGATAAAGTGAGAGCAGGAATGGTGGGGACGCCGCGTGGATACGTGTGTGTTATTCTGTGTCGTTTCAGCATTTGTGGCAGTCCCTAACCAACTGGGGAAGTTGATATCGGCTAAAAATATCCTCTGCATTCGGGTTTATTTACATACATGCAGGGATTTGACACACGCAGCTGCACGCACGGACGTGGAGATCTCCTCACCCACAAAAGCTCCACGTTCTGTTATCTCTGCTGATGTCTGGGCTGTGTCTGAAAAGCTCCAGCCATGATAAACATATAGATATGATATAGATAGAGATAATTCATTCCATGGCAAACACTTTTTTGAGGCAGCATTAGGTAATTTACAGAAGATATAGAGCCCAGATAGAACAGATCTCTCTGAAGCTATGAAATTGCGATAGATATGCTTACACCGCCTGGCAAGCCTCTCAGATGGGTTCAGAGCTATCAGACTCCAGCTGATGGGTTTGTTCATGTCGTTCTTTTCAGGGAAACACTGCTAGGAAGAGAAGCTGAGGAGCTCTCAGCATAGCAGGGAAGGGAGCCAGCCTGCTTCCCAAAAGCAATTTGCAAGGGAGAAGAAAAAAAACACCAAGCACGTGAAAATCCATAATTCAAAGGTTAACTAATGTAATGAGTGCTCCAAAAGGCCAAAGCGAGCAGGGTGAGGTACACTTAAGCATTGCACGGGTCCTTCTCTCTTTAGTGAGTTTGGACTAAGATCAGATGTTCGTGGAATTGCTGCCTCTTGTTTAATTTCTCAGTTCACTGGACAGTGACCTGATAAACTGGTCACTAAATATAGTCACGGTGAAGGTGTACTCGAACTGCAGAGCCCGTGTGTTTGTCCCAAGAAAAAAATGCCAGTCATGAAAATCTGTCTGGTGGCACTGCTTTAATACAACTTTTTTTTTTTTTCTTTTTTAATTTCTATTTTTTCTACTTGATGCTTCACTCAAACAGATCATTGTGCATGAAATAAGAGATATGTTTATGTATAACAAGGGGGAAAATATAAATACAATTTTTTGGTCTGCTGGAACTGCCTCTGATGTACAAACAAGTCTTTTCCTATAGAATCAATGGCAAAAAAATTCCTAATAACAGCAACGAAAGCAGGAGCAGGCCTCTAACTCTTTTATAACTGTTTCTGAGCCGCTCTCAAACTATTTGAAACCACCTTTATGAGCTGCATAAAGTGCCTAACTAAAAATAATAGAGAAATAGGAATCCATTTCACTTTCCGATTCCCTGAAGTCAAGCCACTCAAAATAATTTGTTTATACTGGAGACTGTATACAAGGCATACGAAGCAATATGTATATCTAAAATCGACATGCCTTTTGGTTTTTAGCTGTTATAGAGCTTTTATTGTGGGGGTCTGGTCTGGCAGTAGGAAATGATCTGTAATAAAAACAGTGAAACACGGTTGTGTCTATTCCATGCACTGAGGTTATAAAATTGGCAATTGCCCAGTAGTTAGCACTTGGTAATATATTAGGATACCCGATCTTATTGTTTAGCAGCTCCAGACGACTTAAATATCCGCTCAACCCTAATGGTTTGATTCTCCAGATATGTTGCAAATAAACAGGGCTTTTATGACTTAACTGACATGTATTATAACTACCTAAATAGCTGGCATATGTGCATAATAGAACCTTATTATTTGCCGAATTGGTTTTGCAATTGATTGAGTGGAAACGGGAGATTGTGGAGCAGTATCTGCTCAAAGAGGGTGTGTAATCAATTAGTCTTCTCCTCTGAAACATGCCCGCTGGAAACTGCCAGGGCTCTCCCACCAGCAAAAGCCCCAATTTCAGCGTATATTTTCTATAAGGAAATGCGTGTTGCCGCGGATCCAAGAGGAAGCAGCAGTAGCAGCTGTCAGCTTTTATTAACTCTTGCATAAAACATACCTTAAGTATGGTTTGTTATCAATTACTTGCAGAAATGAAACAACTGGGAAAATGCAGCGAGGCTCCCTATAAATTAAAGTGATTGGGTGATTGATTAGAGCACCTGCTGTAAATCATAACAGTTACACACAATTATGAGAGAGCTATTTAAGTTCATTTGTAAACAAAATTCATGTCACGGGGGAATGGCTCTCAGTTTTAGTTCAACCAATTTTGTTGTTTATTTCTGAGTGTGTCTGGTTGCTATTATAGGAATTTGTTCGTTATAATCCCCTTGGTTACTCTTAAAATAACCTCACTGGTTTGTCAGAGAAAGGAAATACTTCATTTTATCTTGGAGAGAACAACATGGTTTTATTTTGTTTAGTTTCACTTTATCATTCTCTTTTTACTTTTCCCTATAACTACTTTTAAATATGTGTTGCAGTAACTAAATCAGTTTTATGTAGGGGCAGGAGAGTTCCTACTAATTCACGGACAGCACAATATGATCAGAGTGGAGAACACCATGGTTAGACCAGATATTTTTTCCTGGTGTTCATTTTTCTGAAGGAAAAGACTCATTTTATTTCATAAACCAGACTTAATAAAAACACAAAGCAATAACAGAGCTGTCTTCTCATTGCTGTATCCTCCAGCCTTGATACTCATTTAAGACAGCAACTCCCTTTGTGTAGTGAATTTATTCCTGGCTCAGCTTAGCAGTAATGGAAACATTAGCCAAAAAAAAGTAAATTTTCCTCTTTTTTTCCCCTCCAGAAAGGCGCTGTCCGTTGTACAAAAGGCATCGGGGGGCTCTGGGTGAGACACAGGCTCAAACCCGAAAGTTGCCAGGTGCTTGCCAATATGTATTTTATTTCCCAATGATCAAACCCTGCATAGAGGCTGTACTGTACCACCCTTCTCTCCATCCATCATTCATGGAGCAATTTCCTAGAGGTTGGGGGAGCAGCACCCTTTAGGTTGCTGGAGGTAGCCAGAGATTCAAAATTCCCTTTCATTTTGCTGTTCTGTGCATGTCAGAGAGACTGTGGTTATCCTGTTCTCCTTTGTGGCCTGATGGTTTCTCTCTCCCCTCCTCCCCTTTTCTTTCTCCAGTTCCGGTTCCTCCAAAATCTGTTACTTCTTTGATGATGAATAAAGATGGCTTCCTGGGTGGAATTTCAGTCAATACCGGAGAGGTGTTTTGCTCTGTACCTGGCCGCTTGTCTTTGCTTAGCTCAACTTCAAAGTATAAAGTAACTGTGGGAGAAGTTCAAAGACGCCTTTCCCCTCCAGAGTGTCTGAATGCATCTCTCCTAGGAGGAGTACTTAGAAGGTAAGAGTCTGGGGCAAATGTGTGAATGTATCTGGGCCTCCATGCATGCACCAGAAATCCTTGGTCAACAGTAAAGATGATTTCAAATATGCATTGGTCCTATTGTTAGAGCCTGTGCATGTAATGCTGGTGATAAGGTGAAAATATGCTGTGTTCAGACACTGGGATGAATGTATGGAGGAGAGGAGACAAGGATTTGGCCTTGTTTAGCCACAAATGAAGGAACTGAGACGGAAAGATTTTCCCCTTGTCCATGCACACACTTTCTATCTTTTCTCCTTCTCACACTTCTCTCTTAGAAAGTGGACAAAATAAAATGCCATGATGGGCGTGTTTCAGGATGAACTGCAAGTATTTCAGGATATTACATCCCTGATGTATTTCTAGGGATTTCCTAGATAAACCCACGAGGCTTCCTCTATATGGCAATAATGATCACGCAATTATGGCAATTATGACACCTGGTGTCATACAAGAAATTGGCAGGGATCTGATAGGCAAACTGTAAGGTATGCAGGTACCTGACTAAAGAAAAGCCACCAACAGGTAGCTCTGAAAGTCAGAAAATATGCTTCACACAGAGAAAGTTGCTAGAGGAATCACTCACAGCTGGTCTTGAGGCCTTTGCTGCTTAACATTTGTGCGAATCATCGCTAATGCCCTGGTGGATTTTGCTGAAGACCTCAAAATAGTTGGCGTTGTTGGCACTGAAGGAAGTGGGAAGCAAGGAACAACCTACAGGCCCGGTTGCCACTCCATCATAACAAGTGGGAGACGGTGCTTTTATGTAAAAGCAACAAGAATTTAAGCTCTGGGGCCATTAGTTGGAAAGGCTGCCAGGGAGAAAGAGCTTTTTCTTCTTGGCAGTGCCTGAGGGACTGTGAATTGTCAGCACGACTTGTCTGTAAGAAAGGTGAGCTAAGGCTCTATCTCCAGTCACAACAGGGGAGAAGCCATGAGGCAACAGTATGAGGTACCAGCTCACCCACTCAGGCTGAGAGGGTACAAGATTTAATTTTCTGTGTGTGAGGTAGACTGGAATAAAAAAACATAACTTTTAGGCAGAGACAAATGCATACAAACTGAAAATGAATAAACTTCAGATACTGTATAAAAGTTGCTAATCTTAGAGGAGGAAATATCTTGGCAACTCCTGCAGCAGCAATTTGGATGCGTTGGTTATAAGGAGCTTTAAAATGAAGTTGGTGTTTGGAGTTCCCCCCTCCCCACCGCAAAAAATTCTGTGATGACGTCAAGGGCTCTGGCTCCGTGTCTGGAGACAAGGGGTAAAGTTCTGCTACATGCGGTCAGTCACCCAAATATACACGTGAGAATTCGGGTCTCCCAAAATAGCTGCTGTTCCACGTGAATGTCTGTAATCATTGTTCAGCTGCCAGGGACAGCAGCAGAGATCTTTACTTACAGATGCTAACCTGCCTGCTCCTTCTGTACAACTACAAATAGAGCAGGGAGAACATCTGAGAGATGCTCTGTAGAAAATATAATTACCAAGGTAAAGAAACATTATTATTGAACTTCAGCAGATTTCTGGAGGTGGCCCAAGCCGTAATCATTGGCTGCTGCTGACTTCAGTTCCTATCTTGAATCTAAATTTTAAACAAGATTTTGGTTCAGAGCAGATGAGATACAGAAAGCTGCTCTCTTGCAATTCTGCCATCCAGCCCTATTTACTTCGATATATAATAGTGGGAAGCTAGTGTGGCTTCTCTGTAGTTTCTGGTTTCCTTTCTCTAAGTGTGACTGCTAATTCTTAAACAAATTTTAAGTAAGAATTAAGAGAGTGTTGTGACTGACTCTGTTCTTAGGTGCCAAAACTCTACCCGACTTCGCAGGTGGCAAGATTTCATCCCTGGGGGTTTACATATGTATGGGCGTTCGAACAATAGCTCTGAATTTCCCACGTATAGCTCACTCATCCTCTTATAGCCCTTATCAGTAACCTCCGACAGATATTCCAATCTTGCCCCAGGCGATCCATTCCCTCTTTATAACGCACCGTGCCTCAGGTGAGCTCTTCCTCTCAGAGTCACCTCCTCGCACAGGAACACACACGCGCGAGAAGGTTTAATAAATATTTCCCTCCTTTACAGTTTATCCACAGGCGCACACACACTCCCTTCGAACTTTTCAGATTTATTCGGTTTTTTATCCCCTCGTCCCATTCTGGCTCTTTCCTGGTATAATCCTCCTCTACCTTCCTATCCATCTCTTTACTCCGTCTTAATACAAGTTGGTGTCATATCCATTTGCTCTCTAGATCAGAACCTTTCCATTAATTATTGCTGTTTGGCGTTATTTGATTTCCCTGGATAAAATCGGGAGAAAAATGGGTTCATCCCCGCTTCTACCCCTGGGAGAAATTCAGAAAATCTCAGCAATCCCGAGCAGAAATCCACACCCCCAGAGTCCTTAACATCGAGTGAAAACCCTCCCAGGCTTCGCTGACTGCACAGACTAAACGTTTCTTCCAGGAACACTGCGGGGTTAATCACGATGTTAATTTCTTTGCAATTCTAGAGCCAAATCGAAAAACGGGGGGAGATCTTTGCGAGAAAGGCTAGAAAAAATCGGTTTGAATTTACCAGCCGGCAGGCGTAAGGCCGCAAATGTCACTTTACTCACCTCCCTGGTGGAAGGTAAGCCGAGGGTCGCAGCTCCCTTCACACCCCTGCCTGCTCTGACCTCCTGTCTGACATTCACAAAACAAAACAAAACAAAACAAAACACCAAAAAACCCGACCAACTTTCGGGATCAGGTGGGAAAACCTTGCAGAGGTGAAAATCAGGACGGGTTAGGAGGAACACCGGCACGGTTAAGGATCCCATTCCCAAAAATGAAGTCATTGGCTGGAGGATCATTGATCCCTCCTGCTGGCAAGAGTGAGGGAGTGTGTCTGTGTGGATATAGGTGTATATATTTGTGAGCATGTGTAATTCTGCAGGGCAGTCCCATTCCTCTTTGCTATTCGTTTCCACCCTGTGATCTCCGACTCTAGATCTGCCCCATCCTCCCGCTAATTCGCTCCTCCCGAGCTGATTTATGGCCTCTACAAGATGCTCAGTGAGGAGAAATAATACAAAATTACTCTTTTTTTTTTTTTTTTTTTTTTTTTTTTTTTTTTTTGTATGAAGCAGAGCAATTTAAGAGTAGCAGAGCTCGGTTTCCCTTTAGGTAGCTGGAGGTGAACAAAGAGAGCAGCTACTCCTGAGGGAGGAGACAGGAGAGACTAAAGTTTCAAGTCATTTCAACTAATGTCATTTTGGTGGCCAGCGTGTTTCTTTGATTTGTTGTTACTGTATCGACAAGGAAAATTTAGAGCCACTAAAAAGTTTAGGGTTATGTGCGTGTTTATGCTAAGTGAAGTTGGATTTCCTCCAAAAAAAACCTAACTGGAATAGTATGGATGCAATTATGAATTATATGTATCTGCATTACACATACACACTGAGAGGC
This sequence comes from Coloeus monedula, assembly GCF_965178545.1. Taxonomy (NCBI): domain Eukaryota; kingdom Metazoa; phylum Chordata; class Aves; order Passeriformes; family Corvidae; genus Coloeus; species Coloeus monedula. The sequence goes on from NC_138782.1 coordinate 116,090,491, forward strand.
GTATAAATAATCCACTTATCTCTTCTGCGTCTAAAGCGAGCATAAATATTTGTGCTAGATATTAACTTTTCAACTCTTTTGATTGAGTTATGTGAGCGACAAGACCTTGGCGCTTGCAGAGTGAAGGAAGGCTCGCAAAAAGACGGGGGCTGAGGGGCAGGAGCTCCCCATGGTACACGCATGTGTGTGATGCCGAGAGTGCAAGGCTCAGTGTAGGTTACAGCACAGGGTCTCGCTATAGGAGGTGTGAAGCATTTCGGGGGGCACAAGTGCCCTTGAGCGCCCTGTTAGTGCAGCTTCACCCCCGCGGTGTGTGTGGAACACCGTGCACTCTGCTCTCAGCAGCACCAGCCCCTCCTCGAAACTGGCGTGAGGTTCAAAAGCCGGTGGGGCTGCGCAGTGATGCTAAAATCTGTGTCAAGTGTGCAGTAAGGTGTACATTCCCCTCCTCTCCCCTGATTCCCTTACAAATCAACAGTTTGCCTCCAGAGAGCTCCCTCCTTTCGGAAGAAGCTGCACCTGATGGAGTTTTGTCTCTCTTATTTTTTTTTTTTTTTTTTTTCCTCCTGCCAGCAGCCAGGCTTTAGCGTAGCTGCTCCTGTACTGCTCGGTATCGCCAGGAACAGGAACGCTCCGGTCGGTCCCGGCCCGCGTTGCTCGAACGCTGCCTGGGAAGACCCTGGCCGGCTCGGGAACCCCCCCTCCAGGCTCTGCCGGGTGCTCTCGCCTCCATTAACCGGTTTGATGATTAGCGAGAAGCATTGGAAAGCAGGAGATGACGTTGGAAAGCAACTCCTGATAGTTAAAAATAACGTGGTCCTGGGGTTATTAGACATACCTGCGTGTTGGAAACCTTCCCCCTCGTCCCTCGGGCGATGCTTTAAAGGGTTTAACGCTTTATTCTAGAGGGGTTGAGCTATAATCTGGTGGAATCCCTCTAGAGTCTGAGGGGGTTTTCCCCCCTCCTTTTTTCCTCCTTTCCGCAGCTACTGTCTTCTTCTTGTGGCATGAAGTACATCAGTAGGAGTTGGATGACACAAACCTCTGTAGGCAAGAAACCTGAAACCAGGCAGGCAGGAAAAGTGAATTAGAATTAGAGTTAGAATAATGATTTTTTTCACAGAAAAAGTTGCCATTAGTTGTTATCTTTCCACCCGGCAGACAGGAGTTCTTGTTTCATGATGGTCAGTTAAAATGCAGATTGTTAAATTGCCATCGGGTTTAACGCGGTTGTCTCCATAATTTTACAGATGTGGCGATAACTGTGATAATGATGCAAGTGCCCCGTGTGTGCATAAAGTGTATCTCTAACGTCCCACAAAAAATCAACGCTAATATTAACAATATATCCACATCTGTAAAATTTTGGACAATGATCTGAGGTATTGAAACAGGAACGGTCTCTCTGCTCTTAAGAGAAGTTTGGGTCTGAAAGGTCTTTAGCCTTTCAGGCTTTGACCAGTTTCCCCTCGCATTTTTCTTTGGCCCAGTAAAGTTTTGTGTGTGTGTGGTGGGTGTGTGTGTGAACTCTTCCCTCCGTTCTGCACAAGCAGCTGATGGGTACAGACCGACACGAGCGCAGTGTAGCAAAGACAAATCTCATCAGCTCAAAATCTGTCCCATCGACTTCTGTCCCCAAAATAGTGCTGGTGGGGGGGAAAACACACAACTGGAGCCTGTCCCTGAGGTGGAAGGGATGATAACGGGTTTCCAAACGCTGCTCAAAGGAGCTGGTGCCTCCCAGGGGGGCGGTGAGCTCCGCCCGGTGTCCCGGCGGGTCGGAGCCAGCCCAGCCCGGGGTCGGCGGTGCCCGGAGGTGTTAATCCCCGTCTCGTTCCCTCCAGGTGAAGCCGTTCATTTAGCTCGGGATTTTGGGTACATCTGTGAAACGGAGTTCCCAGCCAAAGCTGTTTCTGAGTACCTGAACAGACAGCACACGGACCCCAGCGACCTCCACTCCAGGAAAAACATGCTGCTTGCCACAAAGTGAGTGCCAAGTTAACCAACCCCCTTCTCCCTTTCCAGGAGAAAACCCTCCTTCTCCTCAAACTCTTCCTCTGAGCTCGCTTGGAAGGCCGATGGAATTTCCAGGCTCTAAATTCCAACAGCCCCGCGGGGAGGAAGGATGCTCGAATTGCCCCAAGGAGCTCTGCATCCCTCTGCAGTGGGGTTCCTGCTGGCAGACCCTGCCCCTATAGAGGTTGTAGGCGATGCTCCCCTAGCTATAGAACATCATTTTCAAACCAATCCCAGTTAAACATTTTTTGTGGAAAGTGGACCAAAAAAATCTATATTTTCCTTCCACAGCGTCTGTCTGTCCCTCCTGCTGCTCACACACACCTGTCTGTCTGCTACCAAATTGCAATGTCTTTCCCATACGATTTAATTAAAAATATATATTTTTTAAAAAAAAGGGAAAAAAAATAAAGAAAAAAAGAAAAGCCCACCACCATGCACTGCTAATGGTTCTCGATTTGCCCCCCCCCCCCCCCCAATCCATCTCTCTCCCTTGGGACTTCCTCGGTGGGTGTTCTGTGTGTGATGATTTACACCAGGCTGTGCCTTCCAGATCTCACTGGGTGCTTCATGGTTTGCTCGGGTACTCGGCAGTGGGTGCTGAGTGTTCACACACCTTCGTCTGTCAGGAAAAAAAAGGGAGGAAAAGAAAAAAAGAAAAGAAAGAAAAATCCCAGCCCAAACACCTCTCATTTACTTCATGCTCTGGGACGTGGCTTGCCTCCAATGACAGTGTAATTTAAAGAAATATATGGAGGGTTGAAAAATCATTTGCTCAAATTTGTCCAGATGTTTTTTAGACGTGATTGGAATTTGATTGCCCTTTTCCGCAGGGTCAGAAGATATTAATGTCCCAGAACTTTAATTGCTCGCAGATCCTGCTTTGCTCTTTGAAGATGTAAAATGTTGGACTCATTACTGTTTGTTCTCCAAATTCAAAGTTTCCTCTCTTGCACTTTCTTAATGGATAATACACATAGAAGTAGACCTTTATCTTTCCCCACCCTCTGAAACCTTTAACCCACTGGGAATTTCAGAGAATTTCAGAGGATGAGAGCTGAATGTCTTTTTTAAAGGTTTCTTTTTTCCTTTTTTTTTTTTTTTTTTTTTTTTAATATTCTGGTCTTTTTTATCTCCACTCCCTGTGTAGGCACCTGTCTTAAAAAACTGATTCCTTTGGGAACCCTTAAAGACTATTCCTGTGGGAGCTGCACCAGCCTCCAGGGTTTCTATGTTACCCAGGCACCTGTTGACTTGAATGTCTTTTGCACTAGAGTAATGCAAAAGAAAGTGATTGTGTGTGAATTCATTAGAAAAATCAAATCTGATTTTCAAAGGTGCAGGCAAACAACCAAGAGCCAGATGTCAGCTCTGATGTGTTAATTGGGTTGTCACACCCCCAGAATAAAATGGGAAGTGCTCGCTTTTTTCCTCATGCCATGAATAAGCCAGCCTGGAGTCCCAAAATCCTGATTTTTCTCAGTAAGGTGGCCCAGCCTGGGCAGACTCAGAGAAGCTCTGTTTTAGCCCTTCCCTGTACCAGGTCCCTGTGCCACCCAGTAGTTCTTAGTGCATGGCTGTGCTTTCCTTTAGGGACAGATTGGTGGGAGCTGCTTTGATCCGGGGTCAGGCCTCCAGGAGGATGGGTGCTTGGCAGATCCAGGGCACATCCATCTGCCTTTCAGCCTGGTTGTTTCTGAAGCCACCGAGCAGGGCTGAGTTTTCACAGTGCTTCTGAAACATCCTTGTGACTGCTGGAGAGATTTTAGTCTCCAGAGCTGGTGTTATCCCCTGAAGAGCATCATTATGAGCAGGGAGATGTTGGCTCACCATGCCTGGTGCCCAAGAACTGCTGGGGAAAAAGATGGTGGCAGAAAGGTCCCATCCCATGTCTTGGGACCACTTTTGGCCTGAACCTGCCCATTGCTTTTCACAGATAATTGTTGGATGAGCCTAACTGCTCTTCTCTCCCTCTCTCCCTCTCTTTGCCTTTCTCTCTTCCATGCAGGCAACTTTGTAAAGAATTTACAGATCTCTTGGCCCAGGACAGGACGCCCATTGGAAACAGCCGGCCCACCCCTATTTTGGAACCGGGCATTCAGAGCTGCTTGACTCACTTCAGCCTCATCACTCACGGCTTTGGGGCCCCTGCTATCTGCGCTGCCCTCACGGCCCTCCAAAACTACCTGACTGAAGCTCTCAAAGGCATGGACAAGATGTTCTTGAACAACAACACTGCTAACAGGCACACATCTGGCGAAGGACCAGGTAGTAAAACTGGAGACAAGGAAGAGAAACACAGAAAATGAGAGAGAGAGAGAGAGAGAGAAAGAGAGAGAGAGAGGAAAAAAATTAGAATGAAAGAAAGGAAAAGAAAAAAAAGTTAAATAAATAAAAGGAGAAAAGAGAGAGATAATCTTTTAAAAAAAAAACCGTCTTAATTTTAGCTTTAAAAATACTGGATTGGGCTTTGGAAGAATTCTATTAGGTAGGACAAAATAATAATAATAATAAAATAAAAATAATAATAATAAAAGAAAGACAATAATTTAAGATCAGAGGAGCACAATGGCGCAAGACCAGTGGTTCAGAGTCTCTTGCCAGGAACATGTGAAGACAACCACCAGGATTTTTTTTTTCCCACTTCTGTTCTTTCACATTTTTTAAATAATGATTGGGGGGGAGGGGAATATAATAATAATTAATAATAATAATAAAAGAAAGAAATGAATAACTTATTGGAAGAAATCGGAGAAACATTTTTGGTGTCAGTGCTTTGATTTCTTGAGCTGCACGGTCTGTCTTGCTATTATTTTTTTTATTTTATTCCTTTTTTTTGTTTGTTTTGAACAACGTCCTGTCTCCACCTAGACTAAAATGATCTTCCAGAGTGTTCCTTTCTGAGCAACTCCATGGCCTCATTCCCCTCAGTTCTCCCCACATCATCTCACCACCCTGGCTCTGTCTAGACTAGGAAAGGAGGGGAGCTCCCAGACCCCTCACCAAGCCATCAACACCTGCTGCGTTCACGGCAGCCTCTTAACTTTAGGTGCCACCAGAAGGGACGTTCGGGGTCGCCGTGGCTCAGTTGAATTAGCCAAGTCTATTTTTTAAGAACTATTTTGTGTTTTTTCCTGGTCTAGACAGACTCTCTGTTTAGATTGCCAGCGTTTACAGGTGTGTCTGGGTGTGTGTGTGCCTCTGTGTGTGCATCTGTGTATGTGCACACCCGACTCCCTGGGGGGGGCGCGTGTATCCTATGTATGTGTGTGGATATATATGTATATATGTGGGTATATACATATATAGAGAGAGAATATGTGTGCGTAGCCACACATATTAATGCATGCAAACATACCTTTGTAATTTAGTAATTTTGTCTTTGATGGTAAAATGCCTTGACTATAATGGGTTGCAAAATTTTGGAAGTAAGGTCTGGTAAAATGTCAGCGCTATCTGATTTCTTAATTTTCTGAGATCTCCTCTTTTTCTCTAGGGAGTTTTATATTCCTAACTATGCCAATATTTCAGTCCTTAATTTCCTTGACTAGTGTGTGTGAGAGAGATCTTCCCCCATTTTTAAAAAACTGTTAACAACAACAAAAAATGAGTGATATGAGTATGTAATTCTTTCTCAGGAGTATGCACTATTTTATTTTCTTCTGTTTCCTAAAGCTTTGCCCGCTTGGCTTATGAGCTTCTTCAAAGAGGACTAGAGATCCCTACACAATATATCAGGTACAGAGAAAAAAAATCCACAATTCTGATATTCTGATACTTTTTTTTTGCTTTTTTTGCTTTTTTCAAATCAAAGCCAGTTGTTACCGAATTCTGTAGGTGCACTTCTTTAAAGAAGCTCAAAGGGAATAATTTGAACGAGATAAAAATATAAGTCGAAATCGAGGTGTACTGTTGAAAAGAAAATAAGAGCTGTGTTGAATGTTACTGCACTTGCTTGGCACTAGGGTTTTGTACCCAGGGAGGAAAGAGTTGCCATGTGAGCTGGTTCCTCGTGATGGGAGTGGGGAGGGTTTGCCAGGGAATATCCTGATTTCTGAGGAAATCTGTTTCTCTCAGAAAGCTTTTTTTTTTTTAAATGTCTTGTGACTCTTGCTTTAGAACAAGCCGGTGTGGTAAGGGGGGCAAAACTTCTTAACTCCAATGTCTTTCTTGGTGGTTTGGTGTCTGACAGGATGTCTTATGCTTATGATTTGGGGTGGTGTGGGTGAATGGGAAGTCTTATTTCTTTCCTCTCTCTTTTTTTTTTTTTTACATACATTTCTCTGTCTTCTCTGGTAAAATAATGCTGAAGTGTAAGGATATGAATTTCTGTTTGGATCCTGCCGTGTTGGGTAATTGCATGAGTTTCTCAGTGGGGTAGGGCTTGTGCTTTAACACATCTTTTTGCTTATGTCAGAACTGGGTGTGGGTAAATCTCCTGGAGTCACTGGCAAAATTCCAGTGGGGTCAGGCTTCCCCCTAGGATCCCTGTGAAAGCTGCAGGACTCACTCCCACCATCCCAAGCAGGAACACCTGAACTCAAAACAAGAGAGAGAGAGAGAGAGAGAGAAGCCTTAGCCTTGCTTTAATTTTGAGATACCTTCCAAAGTGGATAGTGAGGGAGAAATAATTCAACAATACCCCTAACATCCCTCAATGAAATGTTCTCAAAACAAAAGAGCAAATGATCCTCTTGTCACCCTTAGTGCCCTTGGCTCTCTGAGACATGGTTACAGCTGAGGGCCTGCTCTGCTTTTCAAATCTTCATGCAGCCAGGTCCCAGCTCTTGTTCTCTACTTGTGATTTGCACACATGTAGCAATAGAAATACAGGGATCATCCAGCCCCAAGGAGCACTGACGCCTCCCAAGCTGCTCCTTGCTCATGTACCTTTGGTTCTTCTGGGGCAGAGTGCTGTGGGGGCTCTCCTGTGAGAAAATGGGGAAACTGGGGCAGGCAGCCTTCTCCATGGGCTGTTGGGATGAGTCAGAGGCAGACTCAGACCCTGGCATGTCCCTGCCAGTGAATTTGGTTATGGCAGGGATTGTCACATCCCTGTGGATGTCACCAGAGGAGGTGTGGTCAAATCATGGATACCCCACCAGCAGGCTGGGGACCCCCTGACTGAAAAGCAACCTCCAGGCAGCCCCCAGTCCTCCAAATCTTACCCCTTGCCAACCACCCTAAAGTTGATCAGGGCTCTGGGGAAGGACAATCCAGGATCCAGTGTAGAGCACGGCCCAGCAGTGATGCACAGGAAAGGGAAAGAAGGGATTTGGGGAGGAACAAATGGCCCCACCTGAAAGCACAGCTCCCTTCTCTGCCTGATGGGAATATCCTGTTTATTGGAGCAGAGCACCAAGTGTTGGATGTTGCCTTGTTTGCCCCCTGCAAATAGGTTTTGTGAGGAGCTTGTGGGTCCAGCCTTCCAGCATCATCCAGCTCAGTGGGGCTTTTGGGTGTGGGGAGACCCCGAATTAGCTCTGTCTTCCACCTCCCCAGCTGCATGTGCAGGGCCATGGGAAACTCTTCCCTGCCACCCCAGAGCTTCCAGCTGAAGGCTTTGGGGGCATGTTGGGAATGGCCTTTCCTTGTCCTGGGGGAAATGTAGGCAGTGCTTTTAAATGCAGAGGACAGTATCCCACCACTGCTGTGTGTTAATGGGGAAAGGGAACCCTTAGAACTTCTTGTGGAAAGACCTACTCACACATGTGAGGGCCTGATCCTGCTGCTGCTGAAATCCCCCCTAGGCACAGGTTTGGTCACCTGGACCATGACCTAAACCTTGAGCAGGTTGAGGGAAGAGTTTCAGTCTGTCCCTTGTGCCTTCTACCTGGAGGAGACAAACTGCAAATGCCAGGTTGTGCATTGCTCAGGCAAAATAAAGCCAAGTTCCCACTGATTGCAGCTCCCCCCACTTGCTCCCCAAAGTGTGGAGACAAAGTTCACGAGGTTTATGATTTAATGCAATCAGGCAGAAAACATAGGATAGGAGCACCTCTCTCTGTCCTTCCCCCTAGCCTAGTGTTGGTCCCAGAGGGGGTCATCCATTTCTTGGTGACTCCTATCAGTGCTGAGTACAGAGGTCCCCCCCAGACTAAACTCAGCCTCCTTCTGGAAGGTATTTTGCTGCTCCCCTCCACTTTCCCAGCCTGACTACTTGTGTTGGCGGGGCACCTCAGACGTTTATCTGATAATTGAGTTATTAAAAGATTTGGTTTCCTCGGAATCATAAATCAATAAACAGGAGGATTAACAGCTTTGCTTTGTAACTCAAGGGAAAAGTTTGAGGAGAGACCGTGAAAAGTTTGTTTTCAAACCAAACAGGTGGGTTGCTGTAAATTTTATTTCATTCTTAGTCTCACTTTTTTTTTTAATAACAACTCTTTATTTGCCGTTGGAAAGATCTTTATTTTCATATGCTCCCGGACTTTTTTTTTTGCTGGTTGTTATTCACACAAGATGTGATGGAAACAAGAAGCCAATTTTATGGGAATCCTTTTACAACCCAATGGTTTCTTTAAAATTGGGTCGTGTCTTGTCCCACCTAATAGAAATTCTCTGTGAGAAGCTGTTTAAAGTCCCTTTGCATCCCAGACCAATCTCTCCCCAAATCCCCAGATTTGCATTTGGGGCTGGGAGGGATGGGGGAAGGATGGTTTTAAGACCTTTAGCTGTGCCCAAAGGGCTTATTCCCTTCCCCTGCTCCTCTCTTTCTGACCGGTTTATCACACAGACCTGTCCGGCTCTGTTTTAATAAATTTCTCGGAGAATTTGGTGCTTGTTTCAGCTGCCGTAAGCATTTACCAGATCAATCCAGACAACCTCCCCCTCCCCTCCGGCTTCCCTGTGTGAGAGAGACCGTAGGCTTTTTACAAATAGTATATTTTCTTATACAAAGGGAAAAAAATAAAAGAAAACATCCCCAAACACACTGGCAAACGCCTGAACATTTCGAGAGAGACGAAACACTGTGTGCCAGCGAGAAATAGAGGCAAAAAAAAAAAAAAAAAAGAAAGGACCCAAACAAACGCAAAGCTCTGAAAAAGCGAATGAGAAATGGGAAAGATGAAAGAAAAAAATAATAAAAAATTCTCCTTTTATGCCCCAAACGATCCCTTTCACCTCCTCTTCTTGAAAAATCTGACCATGCAGTGAGAAATATCAGTTTATCGACTCTTCCTGAGAAGAAATGCGGAGAGGCATTCAGTATTGAGTTTGTATATATTTATTTATGCTTAATTTAACGGGAATGTGTAAATATGGCGAGCAAGTAGTTTTTGGGTTATTTATCTGTGACTCTATACCTCTGTGAATGGGTGGGGGAATTTAAAAACGAAAAGTATAAAAAAAATTAACAAAAAAGAAAGAAAAAATAAAACCAAAAAAAAAAAATTCCCGCTTGACTAGATAGTATCCTATCTGAATCTTTTCTGTTCTTTATAGACAAGCTGTTATGGTAATGGGTAGAAATTGGTTTCTTGTCCAGTGATGACCTGATTTACATAAATAATAAGAATAAGAATAAAAAAAAAAGAGGTTGTTGTGTTTTGTTGTATTTTCCTCTTCAGTTTTTTTGAATGTTGGTGCTGCTTCGATTCTGCAGACGGATTTACTTATAACGCCAAAAAAAAAAGACAATAAATATTGCTTCTCAGAAATGTTGGTATTTTATTTCTGTCTGACTCAAAAGTGTCCATATTTTTTCCCACACTTACCTCTTCATTCTAAGCAGACCTATAATAAACCTCATGTCATGTTAACGTGAGCTTTTGTTTCATTTTGCTTTAACCAGCTGAATTCGGAGTAAATCTTTTTCTTTCTAAAGCATGAGCCATTAAAAGAAAATTTTATGCAAACCTGCAACATCAGCAAACTTTTTTTCCCTCCCACTGCTATGTTACTGTTACTGTACATTTCGCTTACGCTTACCTGGATGTGTGTAAATAGATGTGTATTTATATATACTCTTATATGGAGATCAGGAGTGATGTTCGTGTTCACAATGCGGGTTTATTTTCTACCTTTGGGTCAACACTTGCAGCACCAGCTATTAGCAAGAGGAAATATTCAAATGAAAACTTCTTTCTCCCCCTTCCCCCTTCCCTTCACCTTCGTTCCCAAATCGGCTTTATTTAGGTTTGTAATCGCCGCAGAGCTGAGATCCGGATCCCCAGGGCGAACCCGGAGCCACTCCGGAGTGACTCGGGGTTTACCCTGAGGTTGGGGGAAGCAGGAGGGGGACCAGATGAGGGCCTCAGGATTTTTTAATTAATTGTTTTTTACTGGTATTATAGAAAACACCTTTCCCCCGTTTTTTTTTTTTTTTTTTCTTTCTTTCTTTCTTTTTTTAAAATTTTTTCCTGGAAAGGACTGTCAATTTAACCCTCCGCACAGTCACCCTGAAAACAAACACACACGTGTGCTCGAACGGAGCCCTGAGGGTGGAAAACCGGTTTAAAACCTCGCTTTTACTGCCGTGAACTATTTCAATTAAATACCCGGTTTGAAGGCTCGTCTGGGTTGGGGTTTATCTGTTGGTTTTTATAGAGAGCGGTCAGTGGTTGGAGAGCGCAGGCAGAGAGGTGCAGGAGCCCTGACAAGCGGTGGATCGGTTTTTGCAACTTAATATTTCTCTCGGAGGGGATGGGGGAATAGCAAAAAATAAATCCATCCCCACCTCCATCTCCCAAACTACCTCCCTTCTCCCTCTCCTTCCAGCTTGGACTACAGGAGCCGGCTCAGCTGATCGCCCATGGTGTCCAAAATAAATCATCATCTTCATCATAATAAAAAAACCAAAACCAAACAACATTGCAAACGACGACCCTAAAGTGTGTTCTATGGGAAAGCTTTCGAGGCTCGGCTGCCTCGGCTTCAGCCAGGCTTGGACTCAGCCGTGACCTACTTTCTCTCCGTGGTGTGATGGCAAAAACGCCCGGAGCAAGTTTGTGGGGCCCGGGATGGAGGAGGCGGGTGGGTGGATGGGGGGGGACTGGGACAGCAGCGCCCGGGGTCCGAGCAGGGGGAAAACAAGGTGGGGGAGCAGCGGAGCTGCGCGAGAAAGAGCAAAGGGAATCCCCCTGTTTTCCCTTTCCTAATTTTTACCGGGACTTTGCAGGGCGGGGAGCGGGGACCCCCAAACCTCTCATCCTCTGTCCCTCTGATCCAGCTGTGTGCAGGTGTGGGGGTAAGGACGCCGGTGGGCTGGGAATAGCACTGGAGCTGATTCCCCAAAGCTAGGCTGCATGCCACGCTTTTTTAGTTTGTTTAGTTTGCTTTTGTTTTAATCGCACCAATGGTATTATTTTTAGTAGAGCACATGTTTTGCATGAAACCTTCCAAAACAGCCCTCGCCATTCCCAGCGGAGTCTGGGGGGAGGTTGTTTAGAGGGAGGGGGGGGATCAGGAAGTTTTTGTGTTGTTAAAGGACTGTGCAACAGTTATATAGAAAGGGGATTTAAAAAAAAAAACCACAAAACAAACAAACAAAAAACAAACAAAAAAAAACCCCAAAACAAAAACAAATGCACCGGGAAAAGCTCTCTTGTAACTCAGCAGAAGCACCCGCTTGTGGAAATCGAGTGCTCCCTTTAAAACGGGACCCGATGAGACGAGGAAGGGCTCACCCCGAGTTTCCCAGGCTCCCGGCGACTGTGTCAAGGTGGTAAATTCAAAGCACATCTATGTATGCGTTTATAATAAAGTGCAGTTCGCTGCTTCGGGAGGCAGTGGTGTGTCCTGCCTCCCCCCGGGCCGGGGTCTCCTCCCGCTCCCCTCGCCGTGCAGCCAGCTCGGACACGGGAACACTGGGTTCTGGAAAAGTGGCGTCAGGAAAGCAGGAGTATTCCTGGTGATCTCCTCTTTTCCACTACATTTTCTCAGCGATCTTCAACAAGACAAGATCAGATTTCTTTCTTTCTTTCTTTCTTTCTTTCTTTCTTTCTTTCTTTCTTTCTTTCTTTCTTTCTTTCTTTCTTTCTTTCTTTCTTTCTTTCTTTCTTTCTTTCTTTCTTTCTTTCTTTCTTTCTTTCTTTCTTTCTTTCTTTCTTTCTTTCTTTCTTTCTTTCTTTCTTTCTTTCTTTCTTTCTTTCTTTCTTTCTTTCTTTCTTTCTCTCTTTCTCTCTTTCTCTCTTTCTCTCTTTCTCTCTTTCTCTCTTTCTCTCTTTCTCTCTTTCTCTCTTTCTCTCTTTCTCTCTTTCTCTCTTTCTCTCTTTCTCTCTTTCTCTCTTTCTCTCTTTCTCTCTTTCTCTCTTTCTCTCTTTCTCTCTTTCTCTCTTTCTCTCTCTCTCTCTCTCTCTTTCTCTCTTTCTTTCTCTCTTTCTCTCTTTCTCTCTCCTTCTCTCCTTCTTTCTCTCTCTCTCTCTTTTTCTCTCTTTCTCTCTTTCTCGTCCTACCTACCTACCTAGCTACCTATGTCCTAGTCTTCCTCCTCGCACTTTCTCCAGCTAAGGATAAAACCAGGGAGCAGCCGCAGTAACCCCAGCAAAGGCAGCCGTACCCCAGCTCAGCATCACCTCCCCTCCCCACGGCGCTGGGTTCTCATCTGCTTTCCCAGCCATGACCAGCAGGGACCTTCCCTCCCTCCTCCTCTCCCGCCTTGTCCCATTCTCTTCCTATAAACTCCAGGTAGTTCTAGCTTCCATTACAAAACTTCAGCGTGATTTATACAGTTATAAACATCGGTGTTGTCTTTCATCCCTCTGGGGTGAACTTCTTTCTTTCCTTCCTCTGGCTTTTTTTTCCGCCTTTCCCTCCCTACCTGCATGGTATGGCCCATATTTATACGAGACCTCATAAATAACATCTGGTGTCCCTATGATGGAACTAGTCAAATGTCTTAAATAATCCCCAGGACCAATATATTCACCGAATTCCTTCGTTTTCTCTGTCTGTCTCGTAAACAGGCATCCACACATATTTTTCCCCTGTAGCTGGAAGTGTGTCTGTGCACAGCTGTACCAGGACATTGTGCTATATTTCGTGTCACAAGAGTGAGTTGGTTCCACTATTGGCTTTTAGGAGTTAAGGGAAAACCAAAAACGCTCCTTGTCTTTGCCTTCGGAATTTAACCGCTGCAGGAGAGTCCAGCCGGTGCGAGGGGCCGGTCCTTCCCGGAGCTCTCCCCTCAGGGCTGGGCTCTGCTGCTTCCCGCACATCCCGGTGTCCCAGCGGAGGAAGGGCTGCCCCGATTACCCTTCCAGCAAATACCCCCCTCTGCCTGTGAATGCGTCCTGGGGCAGGGAGGGATAAATCTCTGGGGCTTTACGAGTTAAGAGTGTCTCTATACTCTCTGCTTAATATGAAGAAGAAAAACCCCAGAATCTCACGCAATTACGAAATGACTGCAATTACTTTGGAGCTTCCTCCAAACAACATCAAAACTGAAAAAAAAGTGTGTGTGTGTGTTTGCGCATGTATTTCTCACCCGAATTTTCAGAATCTTTTCACCCCCTCCGGCCCCGAATGGGGCAAATGTATATAAAAATTCCACTACCAAAATAACCCTCAAACCACCCAAATCTAACATTTACAAGGTGTTTTTAATACAAAGGCAAACACTAGGCAACCCCAACTAACATTTAAAGGTGTTTTTAATACAAAGGCAAACACTGGACCTGCACGGTTCGTCAGCGTGGGGAAGTGCTGTGGCGATGATTAGTCCTGTTAAGTACGCGGCGAAATTGTCTGCGTCTCCTGACAGCATGAGAGGAGGATGCTTCCTCAGGTCCAGAGGAACATTTCCTTTAAAACAGAAACCTTTGGTCCTCTCCAGGTGATAGACCAGTGCGTGCTGAGTTTTAATAAGAGCATTCTCTGCAATTGCAATTATATCCATGGTTTTACTAGTTTAAAACACCAATGTGAATGAAATGCGTGTGGGCATTTATTTTCCTTGTAAAAATGTGTCAAAGTACCAGGGAAGATATTTTGCCTCATGAAATCAGCACTAACAATTGTTTCTCTCCGTGCACAAAGCATCACCTGGCAGTTTTGTTGCTCCTGTGAAACTCCCAGTAACTTAACCGAAAGCTGTAGTTTTCCCAAAAACCTGTGAGCAACGATGGGGATGAGATCAGCCCCGGTCACCGGTAAACTCCGCTTTATTCCAGTGCAGAGTGGAACCTCCTTTGGCTGGGAAAAAGGGAGCCTGTTTCCAGCTCTGTATGGAAAATCACAGTATAGTAACTGGTAATGATGGGAAAAGGGTGGGGGGTGGTGGTGGAAGAACTGCAAATGGGGCTAGAAAACATTTTTTTGGGTAAATGGTTTTCACGGAAATAGTCTGGAGTAAAAAATGCATTTTAAATTGGCGAGCAGGAAGGAACGAAGCGAAATACTTGAAAACGAAAAGTTCTGGATTTTGATATTAAGGTGAGACGGTGAATGTGAGAGGTGGTTCTGCTCGAGAAATAAAGCAAACACCGGCTCTAACCTGCCCCAGAGACGCCTGTTCCTCCCTACACTCGCACAACGCCGTTCCGTCAGATGAATGAACGCTGGGAAAATGAAGGAGGCTCTCGTTAAACCCCTCCAAACCTGCTTTCCCGGGACCTTGCCACCACAGCCGGCGCCTGGAGGCTTTTCCTTGCGCCCGGCAGCACGGGGGCGATGGCCGAGGCAGAGCAGGGACCTCCTTCTCCTTAGGCTTCACAGGTTTCTCTAAACTTTAACTTAGGAGTGACATGAGACAAGCGAAAGTAACTGAGCCCCGACCCGAAAACTCGCATTTTGGAAAAAGATGGGTTTTCTACTCTCTTCTTTTACTTTTAGTATGTGTATAGGGTTTTCCCTCACCCTCCTTGCTCTGGTTTAGGAAGTTCGGGCTTGTTTGGAAAGTTTGGAAAGAATAACCATTAAAAAAAAAAAAAAAAAAAAAAAAAAAAGGTGAGTTGGTTACAGAGTTTCCCTTCTGGATAAAAGGTGATAATTGTAGCCGTTTTCTCGCTGATTTGGAGCAATCCCAGCACCCCAAATAAACACCCTGGGCTGGGGTACAGTTCCGGGTGTGGGAGCTTTTTCCCCTTCTCTAGCGGTAAAAATCGTGCCTGTGTGTTTGTGTACATACACGTGCTTGTGTTACTGACCTGCGGGAAATATTTCACAGCTACTTATTTCTCCCGATGCAGAAAATGAAGGGTACGGTGTCATTAAAATGAAGGATTCAGGGTTGTTTTCTCCTTTCCGCACTTGCTTTTTCCATCTCTCTGTTTCTGTGCCCCATCCCGTGCAGGCAGAGCCTTTCACAGGCTCTTTTATTCACCCCAAACACCTGACACACAGCTCCGGGAGGCTCTTTCTGCCGTCTGAGCTCCAAGCCCCACCAGGAGGGGTGGCCCCGCTCTGAAACACACTCGGACAGGGCTGATGGAGGCGAGAATTGATAGTGATGGGGAAAGGGGGAAGTCTGGGTTAACCCCTGTGATAGCCAGGGTCAAGGTAATCCTGACTAGAGTATATTAGTAATAATAATAATAGTAATAATAATAATAATAATAATACCAACACCGATATAATAATTAAAAAGTCGGGAGAAGAGGGAGGAAGACCTAAGAGGGAGCTCATTCAGCCTCATCACGACCTCCTTCAACCCTGCAACCCTCTCCCCTTTCTAGGGGGTTCTGCACAACCCCAAAGCGGCCCCTTCTCCCCTCCATGCGGGGTGATGAGGAGATTGCCCTCTCCACTCTGCTTCCCCGACTTCCCCCCTTCACCTCGCCCCCTTCCCAACATCCTGTCAAGCAATAGGCTGTAAAATAGTTATCCAGCCCAGCACACAGGCAAGTGCCGTTTGAGAGTAATTTCTGCCCCGAGCACTTGGCCGGGGGCAAAGCAAGCGTGCTCTCTAACTGATCAACCTGGATATTTCATTATTCATTAATTTACTGTTTAACCAAATCCCACTCATTATCAGAGGCAACGCTTGGCAGAGCCCAGCGAACAGTAGCAGTTGGTGTCAGGCGTGGAGAATTGGCCCATTTGATCCTGGGCTGTTTTATTATTCAACACCACTGACTGAGAAAAAGGCCCATGAATAATAAAGAGCCAAAGCGTGTTTGAACTGAGAAGCATGACACAGCCTTACAAAACAGCAGTTAGGAAATTAAAGGCGAGGTGGCCCAGGCTTTGCATTTTTTATTCTCACTGTGGGCACAGGCATTGGGATTCCACTTTTTTGTTGCTCCTGTGTTTATTGTTGTGGCTGTTACTATTTTCCCACAAGCTGTTTGAGAGGTGTGAACCCAAAATGTGGATTGGGATCTTTTTCATTGCAAAGTTGCTCTCCCTGCTCTATCCTGATCATCATTTTGGTTTTAACAATGGCAAATATTGTGCTGTATGATTTTTCTCCCTTCCTTTACTCCATAGGAAATGAGACCACTACAAACATTGCATCTGGATCATTTTGGGTGTAAATCCACAAAAACACTCTCAACAGAGGGTTAAGTGAGCACTGGGATGCCAGTGGTGCCACAGAAACTCTTCTGAGATCCCAATCAACTCTCATGGCTGGGTCTGATCTTTCAGGATCAAGCCTCCAGAAAAATATTACTCTGAAGGCATTTCCCCTATTTTGATAAAAAATCAAAATAGGCAGTGATTGATCATCAGCTGAAAAGCAGAATACACCTCTTAGAGAGTGACAACATTAAAAAATTTTTTTCATGTTCCTAGCAAATGATTTAATTGTAATCCTTACTTTCGCCATAAAGCTTTTCACTCTTCTGAACCCAGATCTTTGCCCTTTCTCTCTAATCCTTGCCTTAAGTATGGCAGAAGCTCACAGGTGTTATCTCAGTTACATCAGGGTCAAATTGGATTTTACAAAATGCTTCAATTTTTGCAGGATTTGTAAGAGTAGTGACTATGAAGTGGTGCCATTTAGCATGGCTTTTAAAAGAATGGTGGTTAAAATATAGGGTCCTGCAAAAGAATGAGGAGCAAACAACCAACAGCAGCTTGAAAAAATGTTGACCAAAATATCTCTGGCTTATAAAAGTCATACAAGAACACTGGAGCAGGATAACTCATCTGAAGCCACAATAATCACAGGAGTGAACCTGGAGAATTCAGAGCAGCCTTGCCTGAATCTCACCCTCCTCAAATGAGAGCGTTTTGGAAGGCATTTGGACAAAATATTATTTCTGTGTTGCCATTGTGATCTTTGTTGATCATGACAATGCTATGGTGAAATACTTTCTAATTTTTCTATGTTGCATTATACTTCTGTTAGAAATAGCATCCTTAAAGCCATCAGGTTGTGGCATAAATTTGGCTTTTAATCCTTCCACGAGGAGATGGCAGGATGCATTAATATTTTTCAGACCACTTTCTATTGACTTTGCCAAGAATTATGATAGGAGCAGTCATGCTATTTTAGTCCTCCCTGCATGGAATGATGGGCAGAACACACAGTAGTGGGCATGGAATGGGGGTGCCACCCCCATGACACTGACACTGGTGTGTCCCCCCTCTGTGGTTTGCATCTCTTCAGACTTGGACAGTCCTGAAGATGTTTGGATGATGAAAAGAGATTGTTCCCCCTCTTTGGGTCCCTCCCTATCTTCTCTCTCCTCTGCTCTCCTGCCCCTCTGAGACACACAGAACTGGGATCTCTGATGGGTGGTAGATGCACAGGGAATGGCAACCATAATGCCAAGTGCAGGTTATCTGCACATATTAGCTCTGGTTGGGATCAAAAAAGACCTCCTAAATGATTTAGAGTTACTCGATGTGGATCAATTGTTTATTTACTATAAAAGTGGCCAATTCAACCCCACACCACATATCTTGTTTTATTTGTGGCCTGGCTTCCTGCAAAGGCATTCTTGAACAGGCCACGTGTATCCTATTGTGGTGGCAGACACTTATCCATAGATTCTGTCTTTTCCTGCAGGGGTTTGTTTAGGTTTTGTTTTTGTTATTTTTCTTTTTTTTTATTCTTATTTTTCCTTTCCCCCACCACCTGCCACTACTTCTAGGAGTGAATTCTGTTGGGATCTTGTCTTGATTAAAAAAAACTCAGGTCCAAGTCTCTGTCAGGAATATACAATTGGAAATTTGGCTTCTTAGTCAGAGCTTTTTCTTATCTTCCTAAATCAAAACCTGCTTTAGAAATTACTTCAGATTGTCAGAGCTTCCTCTTAAGTCTGGTTCAGACTGACTGTGGGTTTTAAATACAGAAAAAAAAAGTGATGTCTGTGCACGTGGGGGTGCACATGGGTTGGTATAGATGAGCCTTCTCTGTTTATGCCCCTAAAGTGTCTGTACACAACATTTTTTCCTATCCTCTTTTCTTACTGATCTTTTATTAATATTCATGGCTGTGGTTAGTGTTCCTGGAATTGAATGCATCTGGTGAAACCAGTCCCATTGCCTCCCAGATTTCTCGTTAACATTTGTGTGGGCTTCACACGCCTCTGAGGTAGGTCTTGTCTTCATGAGGACATGATGGGCTTAAGGACAAGGTCATAGAAGCAAGGAATCATGGAATGGTTTGGGTTGGAAGCAGCCTTGAAGGTTATGTTGTTCCAACTCCCCTGCCATGGGCAGGGAACGTTCCACCAGACCACATTACTGGGAGCCCCATCCAACCTGGCCTTGGGCACCTCCAGGTCTGCGGTCTCTGAAACATTTTTGCTGATGTTGGGAGAAGAAGGATTTCACCTGCATATCACCAACTGCTCAGGAAGGCCATGCAGCCATGAAGAGGGGATTATTTATATGGATTACCTCAGGTGCCTGCAGACTGCTTGGACAGTGAGTCACTGCAGAGGTGAGTGCTTGTCCATGTGTCAGGGAACATCAGGAATTTGCTTTCGTAACATAGCCATGGATGCAACAGGGGACTGAGGAGGTGACTATATTCCTCCATAAGAAACTCCATACTCTCTCCAGATGAAAGATACAGCCTGAATCTACAGTGCTGGAACTGCCTTTTGTTTCAAGTACACAGTATTTTGTGAAATGGTGCCTTGATTTAAAGTCCTACCAGGAACTAAAACAAAAACCACCAGAGCATACATTCTTCAGGAGGTATAAAATAAGGATTCAAGGTGATTTTCTGAGAGGGCAAGAGTCCACAGGAACAGCAAGTCTTTCTGTTCCTCAGCAAGAAGTGGGTGCTCTTTGTGCCACTGAAAGGAAAACTAAAAAAAAAAATAACAACCACTCCACTGTCAGAATGAAAGAAGAAACCTGGTGTTTCCATGCGTGCATGAATGTGATGAGCAGATGTGCATCCCAGGGAGGGCTGGTGAGCATAAGTGGATGTGAATGCCATATAGGTGCAGAACTGCAGGTTTAATCTCATGTGATGATAATTGACCGTGGGGGGAGGTGGGCAGCACTGGTGGTGTAGCTGAATAGGGCGTGTGAGGGTGTGATTGTAATTAAGTGTGGGTGTAACACTCCGGACATAACTGAATGTGAGTGCCAGGAGTTGGGCATGTAACCCAATGTGAAAGTGTCTGAGTGAGTACATGTTAGTGCAGGCAGGAGGGCATGATTGAAGCTGAAGGTCAGTGTGTGTGTGTGTGTGTGATGGGGCTGGTGTATGAGCATAGGACTCTCAGTGCCAGGAACAAGGGCTACAGAATTAGTGGATACAGTTAGTGAACCCAATAGTGAACAGTGCTGGGCTAATCTACAAGACATTGGCTTCTTGCTCAAATAAAACACTGCAAGTATTTTTTTTTCCCTGTTTGGGCTCCCAGCGCATAATTTTTTTTAATGTATAGATTGACTTGTAAGTTTACTGCAGGAAAATTTGCATAAACAAGGAATTTCCAACAATTTTTTGTGTCAGAGGCATTTGAAAATACCCTTTTTTGTGTGTAACGTGTTTCTAAGAGCTGCATTAATCCAATCAAGGCAAAGAGCTAACACATCATAAACTATATGTAAAATCAAAACTAATTAGCACAGCTTGATTTTCATGTATCAAACACATACAATCAACAGCTCATAGACCTGAGACTGAGATGCCTCCAAGAAATTATTTGGAATGTTAATTCAAATAATGACTAAACTGTAACCTTGAAGACCATGTGTGAATCAAAAAAGAAGGTGCCTCAATTCAGTCCTTTTTTTCCCCTCCAAACTAGTTGTGCAGCTTCAGTTGTTTGTGTGCCAGAATGATTTAAAGTGATGCTACCAGCAACACACTCATTGCCTTTTACCAATATATGAAAGTTTCCCATTATTTTCACCTTCCTTTTAACAGCTTCTCATTGAGACAGGCACACACTTCTCTTCACATGCCTTAGGGCTTCTTGACACTTCAGAATTTACCAGAATAGCTGTTCCAGAATTCTGGAATAAAACTGGCTACATGGGGGCTTTAATTAAGAAACTACTTGGGAACCATTATCCAGAAATAGTAAATTTCCAGGAGTAGAAAACCTTTAGAGAAACAATGTGGTTGAGTGAGAGACATGTCATGGGAATAAGGAAAAAAATGCTGTATTTTCTCAGCTCCACTGGAGCAGCCACTTTAGCCCTCATTTTTAATGTGCATAAATAGGCATAGAGAGCCATATTCTGGTTGTCTGCTAAGGACTGAAGTTAATCTCACTCGATTTTACTTGACTATAGGGAGACAGCTGTAAAAATTGCAAAGGCTCCCTCTACATGGGTAGAGAGAACTTCCAGTGGGTGCCTTGTATCACCCCGACCTGAGTACCTAGATTGGCTGGATGAACATAATTTCTACATCTTTGTTTCTCAGTGCACTTTACAGACACCTAGAGGACCCAAAGAAGATGTTATGAATTGCATAAATGCTTAGTGATGCCCTCAATGGACTAAGAGGTCACATCTGAAAAGCTGCTAAATTAGGCAGAGATAAGTGGCAAAAAGATGATTTTTGCTTCTTAGTTTATGCTGAGAAGAACTTTGAGGTCTTCAGACATACAGAATTGCACTTCCCGGCAGTCTCATTGCTACTGTGGAGTTTCCTCCTTCCTTTCTGTGCTTTCTTGTGCAAGTGAATTTAACTTGCTTGACCTAGGAGGATTCAGCTTTTGAGGCCTAATTGGTAAGACATGAACTCGAGTTTCACAGTAGCTTTGGAGTCACACTTTGTTCTGACACCATTGCAAGTGCTTGGTGTTGCTCTGCTGCCACAGGAGGAGTACACAGAGGGTCTTTGGATGTGGTCTCCACATTTAACACTTGCCACTGTTTGTGATACAAAGACAGGTCTAGGTGGCAAAGTATCCATCCAAAGGGAGATCAGACTCCCCCGTGTTTCCTCACTCTTGGTTTCACAGTCACTTAATTGCAGTGTGAGGAGGTGAGATGCCTTTTTTCCTAAAGTAGCCTGGTGGTTTAAGGGGCTTTGTTGGGAGACAGGGGCCTCAAATCTTTCAAGTGGAGCAGTCCACTAACCTTAAATCTCCTTTTTCTGGGAGATTCAGGTACACTTTGAATAGAAGTGGTTATGCACTGGAAGTGACACCATCTCTCATCTTTTAGGAGAGACAATAGTCTCTCCTAAACCCATTCCCCCTTGTCCTGTTACTATCTGCCCATGTGAAAAGTCTCTTTCCCTCTTTGATAAGCCCAGCTCAGGTACTGGAAGGTCACAATGAGATCATCCCGAAGCTTTCCCTTCTCCAGGCTGAACAACCCCAACTCGCCCAGCCTGTCTCCATGGAAGTGCTCCAGCCCTTCGATAGTTCTCTGATTTGAAATTAACTTTCTTCTCTGTTGTAGAGGTGAACTCTTGGATTATGTTCCCAGCCTTCTCTGAGGTATGAGAGTCTGAGGGCATGGATTCGGGTCTGAGCTGTGGGCTTTGAGTCACTGAGTGTGGTGTCTGCTTCAACACCCATCTGTCACTGCCAAAGCCTTTGGTGACATCAGTGGCCAAAGACTGGGGCCTTCAAGTGTAAATTTTAAGGAATGAATCAGTGCACACTCCCGTAAAGATTCCTGTTGGAAATAACTTGATTAAAAATAACACACTTAGCAGAGGTGTTTCAGCTCCAGCCAGACCTCATTAACAGAATCACTCTTGATGTTCTCCTTGGCAAGCCTGGCGTTAGGTCTGCTTCGAACTTGTTTATGAGGTTGTTTGAGGTTTGTGCAGCACACAAGATCTCCAGTTGGAAAAGTGTCACTGCATGAGGCTGTAATCCTTGCTGTGGTCAACGTGTTGAGAGTTTTATATTTCCTGACCGCAGGATCTTTCCATAAAGTGGAGGTGGGGAGGGAGATTATTGTGATTAACCAGCTGGTTTATTAAAACTTCTGGAAGCCATGGTGAAGCTTTAATGAGATTATTGTGTCCATAAACTGCAAAGTTTCTTCTGCTCTTTCTTATTATGGGGAAAAGAGAGGAACCGGCCAGGCCTTTCTCAGGCCATGTGAAACGTTATTAGAAACCATAACTCTGGGTGTGAATGGTGGCAGTGAGAGAGGGAGAGGCTTTCCTGATGCACTCACCAGCTGAAAATTTGTGAGGTGATTTTTCCCTTGCCCATGGTCTCTGGAGGTGTAAAGTGCAGCAGGAGCTTCTGGCAGCCACACCAGAAACAGGGACAGGGGTCCCTCCTTCTCTCAAGTCTTCCCTGGTTAACCTGCAGGCTGAAATGTGAGCAAGTTTTCCATGGGTTGGCCATGATCCGTGGTTTGAAACCATATATTGCATTTATAGACCCTGTTGTGACAGGGTCTTGAAGCACCTATGCAACAGTTTGTGTGTGACTTCAGCCTGATCTGGCTGTGTCCCCAGTCAGAGGCACACCAGGCTCCCTTTTCATCTTGTGAGATCGGTGGAACAGCAGTTTTCATATGACAACAACAACATCTAGCATTTGTATAGAACAACTTTTTGGCTTGCTTTTCAATATCAACTCACTCATTGCTCTGCCAGGTAGCAGAATAACAAGATGCAGCGCACAAGGAAGAGTTGAAATGTGACCTGGATTTGAGGAAGAGCACCAGTAAGGTCAGCTGTAAGAATTCCTTGGCCTTTCTCTCTTGATTCCTCCTTCTTTCTCCTAACTCGAAATGAAATGTGAAAAAAATGCAGGCTGTTCTAGTAATTTCCCAATCTTCTCACTGTTTGCTAATTATATTACTCTGGATCTTAATTTCCTCATCTTCATTGTTCTTCCTTCTTTTTTTTTAAACCACTTCATTTTTTTATTTGCTTTCACATTCTATTTTTTAAAAAAAAGCAAGGTGGCATTTAGCCAACTGTCATTTTGCTTGAAGATATGGAAAGAACATCAGAAAAACTTCACAAGAAAGATGAAAAATATGCCAGGTTTTGTCCATTCTGGTGAGCCTTTCTAGACTTCAGAAAAAGAAGAAAAAAAAGATTCAAACAGTGGGAAACTCAAATATTTGTAACATAAGGAGTTATAAGTCCATCCTCCATAGCAGACAGCTTGGAGCTATCAGACCCCACTTCCTTGGCATCTGGCCCAAATGGCACAATCAAGTCATATCAGTATCCATATGGGGCAGATTATTCTTCATTTGGGTGACTTTGATGCAAAAATAGACAATATCACACCTTCTGGTGTCAGGCTGCAGCAAACAGTGCTTCCATATCCACCTCTTTGTAACTGCACCAGTAAATGTATTTTTTTGGAACGAATCAGGAGGGGAAGTAGTGAGACCCTTCAGTAGATACCCTCTGTACATCCCAAGGTGCTACAGGTCCTAGGAGCCATGCTAATAATTTTAAAGTCCTGATTAAACATTTCTAAAAGAAGCTAGTGTGTGGTCTCTTTTATAATGAGTGCAATAAAAATTACTGGACCCAATTTACCCTTAACAAATGCAGGGCCGGAGGAGAATCCTATTTTTTAGTTGTTACTGTAGCAAATATTTACATAATTTTTTTAGGCATTGGCTCAACAATTTCTGTTTATTTGTAACATAAATGAAGGGGAAAGGATGTTGTTAAATGAATAAGCCATATAAATACAGGCATTATAAAGACACAGGGTTGGCTATTAAAGCACTCAGGAAAGTAGTTATGAAGTCTGATTCAGCTTTCATTTCAATCAGGAGCAAAATTGTAATTGATTCAGTAGAAAGAAGGCCTGGCCTTAATTTCTTTGGTGCTGTCCACTGTAAAGTAATTGATTCACATTTTTGCCCTTTTGATGCAACAGAGAATATTCCTTAAATTTTCATAGCAAAGCACCTACTCCTGCCATTTGAGATAGGTTACAACCAGTGTGACACAAGATCTCCTTCAAGGATGTGATTTTATTAACCTTGCGTAAATAACTTTCCTGGTAGTACATATATGGGAAGAAAAGGAAATTTTGGCAGTAACCAAGTCAAATTGTGATGATAACCACACAGGGCCAATTTTTGAGTAGGCAGAAACACCATCAGTGTAGGCAGGGCTGGAGACACCCACAAGTGGACTTCCTATAGTCAGTGAAAGCTGATGGGCAAGAGCATTTTATCCTCTCTGCTTTGACATATTTGTTCTGGATATGATCTTCAACATATTCACCCATTTCAGGAATAAACCTACTTAGTCCTACACTGTACAGTATCCAAGAAACTGCAGACTTTCCCTACCTCTTATCCAACTACATCCAGAGATCCAGCTTATTTCAAGGGGACTGGGACATAAGTGATTGACTGCCAGCAGTGGTGACATGGCACTTCTTCTACATCAGGGATCTCATACAGAAAGAATTGATAACTTGGATCGTCCCTTCCAGCTGGCCTCGAGCTGACACAGAAGGGAAAATCTGCTTGTCCTTTGACACTGAATTTCCATGCAAAGCTGGGATCCACATACTTGCATGCATGTAACTTAGGAATACACAGTCGTGGCATCATAGGATGGTTTGGGTTGGAAAAGACCTTAAAATCATCCAATTCCAATCCTCTGCCATGGGCAGGGACACCTTCCACTATCCCAGGTTGCTCCAAGCCCTGTCCAACCTGGCCTTGAACACTTGCAGGGACGGGGCATCCACAGCTTCTCTGGGCAACCTGTGCCAGGGCCTCCCCACCCACACAGCAAAGAATTTCTCCCTGATATTTAAACTAACTCTGCCCTCTGGCAATGGGAGGCCATTCCCCCGTTCCCTGTGACTCCATACCCTTGTTCAAAGTCCCTCTCCAGCTCTTTTGGAGCCCCTCCAGGCACTGAAATGTGCTATAAGTTCTCCCCAGAGACCTTATAAGTGGTCTACAAGAAGTTTGCACTGGAGCTGTTTGTGTGGCACAGAGAATAGGAAACATCCGGTGCTTGTGGCAGCTCTGCTTGTAACCTGCTGTAGATACAGCCATGCTTTGAGACTCTGTTCCTTATTCCTGAGCCTGGGAAGTGGTGAAGGGACCTTTTAGACTGTATGAGATAATCCCCTACACTTTTGTTTGGCCAAAAGGCTGGTGATCACAGGGAACCCTGTGATTGTTGCACTCAGGGACAGGGTCTGATCATAAGGCAAGGAAAAAGATACTCAAATTTTTACTTGCAAAAAATACCCTGAGTTGGAAGGGACTCACAAGGCTTATCAAGTCCAGCTCCTAAGGTTTGCTTATTTAGAGAGCTACCACAGGACGTATCTAGTTAATAAAAGGCAAATATACCATGAAGATGGAAAAGCTCTGCCCCATCCCCTCCACACCATGGCCTCCAGTGTTCACCTGTAAAACACTCGAGTACTCTGTGTCCTACAAACAAAAGTGGCAAGTGGCAGACCAGCAAATTAGTGAGTTGGAGACCTTCGAGAATAAGACACGAGGCAGGAACAACCTTGAATCACCAAGTCCAATCTGCTGGTGAGGGAATGAGGAGTCTGAGGGGTTTTCGAAGGAAGTTTCCCAGTGGGAGTTGCAGATACCCAGAGGTCCATTTTCACCTCAGTGTATTCTGCGCCCACGAAACACTGGGGATTCTTGCTATTGCAGATTCTGTGGGTCAGGTGATGTTAAAGAAAAGGCTTTTTTCCCCTGCAGTTATCAGGCTTCCAGGAAAGTTCTGCATGCGGACACTAATCCCCTGCCAAAGATAATTATATTCTCTCCAAATTCTCAGTGCATTTTTGGTGGGCAAATAAAGCTTGTTCCTCAGACTGCCCATAATATTTCATTGTTTTATTAAATCACCACGGCAGCAATGGTTGTTCCACAACAGAAAACTTCTTCACAAGGAAAAGGTGTTTGGATCAATGCATCCAGGGTGTGGGTACCCTCCAGGCAAAGGAACCGTTGGTTACTCTGTGGGACTGCCTGGTTTAGTCCAGGACTGTAGATCTGCATATAATGCATGCTGAAGCCCATCAACCCCATCCCTTCCTCCATCTCTAACAGCACAGAATTATTCCACAAGTTTCTATTTTTGCTAATTGGCTGCAGCTCTGTAATTATGAGATAACCGCTCCAAACGAAATATTTGGGATTGGGTTTGAAATATTGTCTCTTCCTGCCTGCCTGGGGGATTTATGCAAATGCAGAAAAAAAATCTACCCTAAGTCAAAAGATTCTGTGGTCTTATCCACCTCTTCCAGGACTTTATGAGCAGGAAGGAAGGTTGGGGCAGTTTTTCATTTCCTATGTGAATGTCAGAACTTGGAACAATAATGGGGTCTGGAATTGCTCTTAATAAAAAGTATGTTGGGATTATCAGTAGAATGGAAGGGAAGTGCACCAGGTG
The DNA here is from genome assembly GCF_965178545.1 of Coloeus monedula. Lineage (NCBI taxonomy): Eukaryota > Metazoa > Chordata > Aves > Passeriformes > Corvidae > Coloeus > Coloeus monedula. The sequence goes on from NC_138782.1 coordinate 116,117,156, forward strand.
AGATAGCAGATATAAAAATAATTTTCCTGTTACAAAGTAGTTTTCTCCCTTTAAATGGCATGAAGGGCTAATCTGTTTAGTATCCAAGCAAGCTATTTATCTGGTAATTTATTTTCCCGAAAAAAAAAAAAAGTCCATCTGATATTATTAGGATATAAACAGGCTGTGTATATATTGTCTTCTTTTTTTGTCTTTGTTTCCTTTTGTTTTGTTTTATTTTTGTCTTTGTGTGGGTTTTGTTGTTGTTGTTTTTTGGTTTTGTTTGTATTTCTTTCTGGTTTCAAATGATCAAAAAAGATGATTATTTTAACTCTGCATCTGACAGCCACTGTCCATAGGTCAGAAGCACAAGCTAAAGACTAGAACATCTATAAGACTCAGCAGACAAGAAGTTAATTTTAAGTGTGAACTTTAAAAGCTTTAGCTGACTTCAGTTTGGAAGAAGAGATGTGACAGGTTCAAGGTTTTACATGACTTAAGCATTGCAGAACAAGCCAACTACAGCACCTGGGAGACGGTGGTTTAAAAATAACCCTCTAGAACACAAAATTAATAATAATTTGGTAGGGCTTTTACTTTCTAGCAGATTCCCCTGGTGTGAGCAAGCTCTACAAGTGGAAGGTGTTGCTGCCCATGGCAGGGGATTTGGAACCGGATGAGCTTTAATGTCCCTTCCAACTAAAACCATTTCATGATTCTACAAATAGTTAATACAAAAAGTATTCCAAGCCTGGAATTCAGTGCAGAAATTTGGAGACTTTGTCAGATTTCCCTGTTCATAGGAAATCAAATGCCATAAAATACGCACACGTTGCATTACACATGCAGATAGAGTTAGTTCATGTATGTAGTATGTATATGCACACATACAGGTGTTCAAAGAGGGGAAGAGGAGAATGACAATGAATCATTGTTAGAGCAAAAGAGGTACACTTGAAATTAAAACTCACTTCTGGAAAGCATAAATATGAAAAAGCAGTATTTGTTACTGCAACAATGCTCATGACATTTTTAAAGAGATCCTGAATATCTGGGGGGGAAGATGAGTCTCATGGCATATCACATGTCTAGGTGGCAGGTTCCTAATCCAAGCTGGTTGTCCAAGGTGTTGATCATCTCTCAATAGTCAATGGAAGAGACAGGATCCTCCAGAGAGCAGCTCACCTCACTTTTACTGGGATGGGTGAGGCCGTTTCTAGAGGTTTGTGTCTCTCCACTGGCTGTAAGAGAAACTGATTAAACAGTGTAGATGAATGTCTGACTTTCTGATGGTTAAAGTTAGGTGAGGTGAATTCACTCTTCCTGTGGGGAACACCTCCAATCCGAATAAATTTCTGCCGTGTTTGAGACACATTACTTTAGATTGCTGATCTAAATATTAAGAAGCCAAAGACTTTGACCTGTTCAAACTTTGGTACGCCTGAAGTCTTTAAGCATTAATTATATAGCTACAGTGTCCTTTAGCTGCTGCCATCAGGCAAAGTCGTGGACCATGAGGCCTCATTCCCACCACTTGGAAAACACCAAAATCCTTTGCTTGCATTTTGGCACTGCCAGTGCCAGATGAAGCCAAGCATGCAAATGCATAAAGTATCATTCAGAGATAAAGGGAGGTGGGATTCAGTTACAGGTAAAGGTACTTCAGCATTGTTTTCAACATACAAGTGCCTGTGGCTCTCCAAGTATTAAACAACCTGCTAAGGGCTGGTGGAGCAGAGAGAAGGTGCCAGCTCACACTTATATTTAATTTTAACCAGAAACCCCAGAAGCTCAAGAGATCAAAAGTGGGTTATTTTGCCCCACCTCTGACCCTTCACTCACATCTGTAGCCAAGTTTGTGAAACTTCTCCCACCTGCCCACCTCTCATTTATCCCTAAATGGTACCTGGGGCTGTGTGTGCCCCTGCTGAGTCAGCTGTTGTTGTGCCTGATCCATGGTGTCAGGTGCCCAAACCAGGCTTGCACAGGCTGTTCCTAACTCTGCCAGAATGAGTTCAGCTAAAATATCATGGTCCTGAAGAACACATGGTTTGCCTTGCCCAGAAGGCATCTTCCACATCAAAATCCAGTCTATAGCAGGAGATTTGGGGCAAAGGAGAAAAATGAAGGAAATAGGGACTTATTCTTCATTCCTAACACCAGGCACAGGCTGTTCTGCAGGGAGGAATGCAAATTTTATGGGACCAGGGGAAAAAGAGGGAAAATTGCTTTGCAGCTGGCTTGTGTGCTGGGATGGAAGACTCCTGCTCCTGTCATCATGTGTGCACTGTTCACTGTAAAGTCACAGAGTAAAACATGCACATAGTCCCTGGAGAGCTCTTTGTCTGTACTGATGGTGCCAGCTGACTCATCAGGGAGCCTAAATGTCATCATTTGGGTTACTCCATCGAGTGAGTACCTGCTGCTTTCTGTGGTGCCTGTTTTGGGTGTTTGTAATAAATGAACTGGATAACGTTCTAAGATGCAACTCCAAGTATAGAGGAGCACAGGATCCATCAACCCTTTACAGACCTTGAGCTCAGTGCTTCATCCCTTTTAATAAGAGAATAATTAGGACACTTCAAAAAGATCCATCTACATTTTACTTATTCATATTCAGAAGTAGCTAAACCAAAATCAGTAATGTGGCACTGGTATGGCATCAATGCAAGCAAGGTCCGAAAGAGTCACAGATTCTGATTTTAAGCTCCACTAAGCCTTTATGATAATTCTCATGCAAATCATCCAGGATACCTCACTTCTATCAGGCTTTTGCTGAAGCTGTAACGTTCTGCAGTGTGTTTCTCCCAGGCCTTAGATTTTCTGGCTGTGTGCACATGCTCACTGTTAATGAAAGCAAATGGCTACAGGGGATTCCAAGTCTTAAATTTAATAACGGGCAAGAGTTAAAGCAAGCAGTGACTTTGCACTGGTGCAAAGGCTCTGCCATGGACATGCCAATGGTGAGCTGAGCACAGACCTGGGCATTATCTGGTCAGTTCCTGTAAAGACAGAGAAGGGAAAACACATTTTCTCCTCACTCTCTTCTCTTCCTCCCCTTAACCTCACCCTCATTGCACCTGTGAGGTCTCAGACTGCTTTTCCCCTTTCTTTTTTCTTTCTTCCTTTTTCAAGTCTCCAGCTGCTGCTGAGAAGGGAATTTCCAAAGCATCCAGGATCCCAAGGGCAGCGTGCTAGGAATAAATAGCACAAAGACAAATCATTCCATGGCAAATACCACTCAGTAGGAAGCAGGAAAACTGAAGCAGTAAGTATGTCAGTAATTCTGATCAATATGCCCTCTTTGTATGTCAGGCTACAAATGCAGAACAAAGTTGGTTAAAATGCACGTCCTGGGACATTTTAACATCTGGAACTTTTTATGTATTCATGAAGATTGTGAGTCAGATTCAAAAAGCTGTTTAAACAAGTGTGTTGATACACATAAGGTTTACTGTATATATAGAAAAAAGCAGCATTGTTAACATGTTTTTTTGTATCCCTGCCAACCTCCTGCCAACTGGGGATGGAGTGTAGGTTGTTGGCATGGATTCCTAAAGCTCTCATTGGAATGGAAACTTCCCAGTGCTGGTTCAAAGGTTAGCTGGTTGTTTGATTTAAGCCAAATAGCCTTAGAATACAGGGATTTATTTTTTCATCCAAATGAACATTTATGTTGGTAATTCTCACATTTGGTTTTGGTTGTTACTGGAGATGTTTATTTGGGCTTGAAACAAGTGGTTTGGTTGGCTTGGTACTAAAAGAGCTTGATTTAACTTGTGTAAGACTTCCATTATAGCAGTAGCTGATTGTTTTTGAAGGAATTAAGCTCGCTTCATGCTGGTCATATATAGATTAGACTCCTAGTCCTGGTTAATCAACAAGCAACCTGCTTTAGGACAGAGTGAATCACTGTCTGGAGGATCCTAATTCTTTTGTATTGAATCCATACCACAAGCTAGAAGACAGGTTTGGTCCAAGAGCTTAACACTGACTTTAGTGCCACCTTTAATAGGTGTTAGTGAGATGGGATTCATGTGTCCCTCAGAGAAATAAACACCTCAAATCTATTGAGAAATCCCCAATTGTTTAGGAAATTAAATTTGTTTCCAAATCCCTTTTAGCTTTAATAAATGGGAGTGAAGTATCTATTTATTTTAAAACAATGTGTTTGGTGGAGTGTCAAGCTGCTCTTCATTTCATGAACCCTTCCACCAGCAGTTTCAGATATCCATAGATAACTCGTCAAAAGCGTTGGGATGAAAAACTGCAGCCTGAGCCCTGTGGTGCAATTTGAAAGTGTCTTTCTTCCTGGTGGCAAAGCTGGAGGCAAAAAGATTTCCCTTTTTTCCCCGACTTGTTCAGTAACCATAAGGGACTCCGTATCTCAGGGAACTCATCAGGCAGTTTTTTATCCATGAGAACGAGTTTGAGCTATAATTAATTAATTAATCACTTTAAAGTGCTCTGAGATTTTGCAAGAATACAAGGCCAAAATACTAATACTCAGGTTTATGGCAATCATAAAGATAATGTGCATGTAAAAAGAAATAATATTTTATGAATGTGTTTACAGTATCCTCACTTAATACCCATTTGGTTTGATCACCCTTAAAAAAACCTCTTGAGTCAAAATGTTATGTTCTGTTAGCTCCTTGTAGACCCATAAAACTTTCAATATAACTCATTCATTCTCAAATTTACTTTTTTTCTCTAAAAAAGTAGTTTTCCATGAACAAATATCTTATTGTAAATATTTTGTCAGAAGATGCTTGCAGCCAGGTTTCTGGTTAGAGTTAAGGTGTTAAATTATGCCTCAGTGCCTTTTTCAGATGGAATTTAGGTGTTTAGATTTTAAAAGTCTAAATTTAGGGAGATTGTTGTGGGTTCCCCTTGTATGCAGTGGGGAAGATAGGTAATTCTGAGATCAATAGAACTAAAATATAAATTTAACATAGCTGAGATGAAAGACTTGATGAGAGTCTATTTTTCTTAGTTGGGAAGCTTAGCGTTTTAATTTCAGGTGATCACTATACCTTTAAGTGTGTTAGCATAACTAAAGTCATCAAGACTTTAAACACACCCAGGTAAGATGAATCACACCTATGGCTTTCATTTTTTAAAATGAGAAAATACAATGGATTTCTCTAGTCGATCATGTTTAATTCACAATAGTTAAGTCCTCTCACTACAGAAGTTGAACAATCTTCAGTGTCGTTAACTTCACAACTGGATGAGGCCAATAAGTGAATTAAATTCCATGGGAATTAAAGTGTATTAAGAATTCCAGCCCAACATCCAATTCGATACCACAAATAAGGCAATAATACAGGAGAGGGATGGATTTCAGTCTGTTCCTAACTCCAGACACATTCCCATCCTTGAAAGTGTTCAAGGCCACGTTGGATGGGGCTTTGAGTTGGAAGGGACCTTAAAGATCATCTTGTTTCAAGCCCCTGATGTGGGAAGGGCACCTTCACCAGACAGGGTTTAACTTACCTTCAGTTGGGCAGTTAAAATCAAGGTACACTGATGACTTGAGTCAGTGACTCGTGTTGGTCCTGATCCCTTTGAGATGCTCCGGGATATTTCCAATGACTATGGAGCTGTTAGATGTGCCACAAAAGACGTTTTAAACAGAGCTCTTTTGGAGTAGAGGCTGCATACACCTGTTTGTTGAAGACTTGGGCTTCAATTGCACAAAAAACATCAATATTTCTGTGAGAAGATCATCTCTTCAGAGATTTCTTCAACATCTGCTTCTCATCCCATCACAAATGCTGCCTGTCTTTGGGATGCTTTGGCATTTCCACTTCCAGTCTCAGCTTGCAACCAGCAGTAAAAGAACAGAGGAACTTGATGAAGTCTGGTTTGAGTTTAGGTGTAAAAATGACGGAGGCTCATCTGCTTTCTATCTTCTGTGAATTGCTGGCTAGTCCTTCTCCGTCAAGATGTTCAAGTGAAGATTATTACATTTTTAAGGAGATTGTGTAGGGGCCTAGAATAGGGGCTGGGTTAAAAGAACCAGGAGATCCTTCTGCCTGTGTCTCCTCTATAAATCTCTCATTATCAAAATAATGTCTCATTTGTGGTCTTGGATGGCTCTGCCTTGAATGAGTCATATTTCTTTTGATACAGATGATTCATATCACTTCTTGTACAGCCCAGGCTTGATCTGCAGAAAAGCTTAGCAACAGAAAAGCTATAGCAAACAGGCTCTGCACATGCTCCAAGTTTCTGATAATCGACCTTTATTTAATTAAGCTTCATATCTGTCTTATGAGGTAATTATTATTATTTTACAAGTTGTACTTTTTTATGAAAAAGAAAGCACCCACAGATATTAAGAGATGGATGAAACTGATGGGAGGTATTGTTGTAAAGATCTGGATTCAGAAGTGTCTCCCTTACTATTGTTCCTAAGCAGACAATGCCTAATGCAAGTTGTAGATACAGATTCAGCACAGCCAACAAGTGTCTCTCTGCTCTCAGACTGCATGGCCTTGGTTTCTTAGGCTACTTCCTTCAAAGGATAATAATCCCTATCTTCCTCTGCCAGTGAACAGGATTGTCCGGCATTTAAACTGGGAGGAAAGGGATGTTTTTCAATGTGGACTTTGTGGTTTCTGCACTCTTGCAGCACAGAGCTAAGATCAAGTATGGTTTCTGCATGTGGAGGAGCTACCAGTGGTGCAATTTAACAGGATTCAGCCTCCAAAAGCTGTAAATATGCTTGAGGTGGAAGAAGTTGTGAATGAAACCCAGATGAGGGAATGTGTAGTTAAGGAGTGATTGGAGCCAGTTTGCCAGCTGTGACCATCTTTGGTTCTGCCTCAGCAACGTGATCTCCACAGCTGAACCTGCTAAGTAAAATATGTGTTCCCTTGATCTTTTTATCTTTCACTCTGGACCTGAAATCAAACACTGAAAATAGTTTTACCTTAAAAAGCCCCCGAACAATAAAAAAGGAACTAATCATATGTTAATTGCATCTCGTGTGTAAAAACAGTCAAAATCATAAGCACCCGTGAAAGTCCTGCACCTTCCCACATTGGAAAATAATGTATTCTTGGTTTTTTCTCCACATGTTTTTTTACATCATTAAAACAAAGATAAATTAGCCTGCAAAGTCTAACAGCATTGACTTTTTTAATGATTGCTCTGATGTACTTGCAGATATGATCCAATATTAGATTTCACCCTATTTACTCCAGATTCATTATGACACCTTCAAAGATCAAAGTAGAAAACAAATCATTTTAAAATAAGATCATAAATAAGGTACCTAAGTGATGTTTTGATAATATCACAGAAAAAGAGCTTACTGAAAACCAAGCTACCCTGTCTATCTAGACACTCAAGCTGGTTTGCTCCTATGGTTTTTTTCCTGAAAGAATGTAGAAAAGATGCCTTGTCTTCCAATACCAGTATTTCCATATCTGTATAAGTGGGCACTTGGAAATAAATGAATAATGTGATGATACATCAGGTAATTTTTATCAAATATAACAATGTTAGCCAAATTAAAAAAAAAAAAAAAATTGCTAAAACTGAAGAAGTAACAACTCACAAGCCCTTATTTCACATGGGGCTTCTGTTCTGAAATGTTACATTTAATGCAGTGCACTGTTAGCTCATAGAAACATAGAATTGTTTAGGCTGGGAAAGACTTCTAAGATCATCGAGTCCATCCTCTCCCCAGCACTGCCAAATTCACCACGTCCCCAAGTGCCACATCTACACATCTTTTAAGTCCGTCCAGGGACGGTGACTCCACCACTGCCCTGGGAGCCCATTTTGGACCTTGAATAGTTTTCCTACTGTTGTTTGCTTTAGGTGGGAACCATCCAGAGATAATGATCTCAGGTAGATCCCCAAACTGGAAAGGTAGCTGATCTTGTAATTACTGAATATACATTTAAACAGGAAGTTGGGGCTTGATTTTGAGATCATTGAAACTCTTTTTTTTTATAGAGTTGTGACCACCTGCTCAATCACATGGACTAAATTGGCTTTCCCAAGGCAGTCCCTTGCTTACCAACAGCCACATCACAGACACAGTCATTGGACTCCATCACCCTGTGGAATATAGAGTCATACTGATCACAGTGAAATAGATGGAAAGCCCTTTTTCTTCTAGCTATACTTTCACAGAAGTATCTCAGAAGGAGCTGGCAGCCTGGAAATTTGCAGAGATATTGTGTCTGTTTGCATGAATAAGAAGAGATTAATTTTCCAGGTCACCCTCCTTTTGCAAAACATACAATTCATGTTGAAAAGAAAAAAACCAAACAAAAAACCACAAACCAAACCAAACAACAAAAAAAAACCCCAAAAAATCCAAACCTGAAACACCCCCAAACTTCAGTCTTGAAGCAAAACCTCATCATTTTATCAAGAAAAAAAAGTCCTAATATCAAGCTATAAGTTAAATATCTAGTGAGATACAGCTGTAATTAATTCCGTGATAATGAGGCAGTCAATACATTGACACTTTCTGATCTGACAAGGATGGTTATTGGATCACTATTTATCTCCCAGTTCCCCAATAGTCAATGCTTTTAGTGAAAAGTCTCCTTTGACTCTTTCCCATTTGATGTTTTAGCTTATTTGAATTATTGTCTCTAATTTTGTCAGGCTGGAATGTTATGGAGCGGGCTGCTAGGATACTGCAAGATTCATGGGTTTTGGATATTGTACCACAGTAAAACAGCTGGAGGGGAGGGGAGAACCGGTATGGTGAGTAATGGCAAATGCATTTATCACAACAAAGAAACTTCTATCAACCCCACTGGCAAAACTGTGAGTTACTGAACTATCAAGGATCTCAGGCTGAGGTTTTTGAATGATAGCTATATATACTTTCCCCTTAGAGGAGTGATCTTGCCCTGGACTGATGATATTTGTTGCTATCAATGATGACAATGAACATCTGTGCTCCGTGGTAGCTGCTTGTAATTTCTTTGCCAAACACATCCACTCACAGGACAAATAGATGCATTTTGAAATTAGCAATAAATAGGACCAAGCAAGATGCACAGAGATGTGGTACTGTCCAGCCATCTTTGAAGGAGTTAGTTATTTTTTACTGACCTAGTGGCATCACTGAGTCTATTTATACCATCTCCTACATTTTATTATAAAGCTTTTTAGCAGTGAGGTACAATATTCCCATGGGGTAAAAGAACTACTTCACTATGAGCTCAGTTTGTCACAGAATAGTTGCCTTTCTTTAAAGCCATATCAATGCTTGTACAAAAAGCACCAGGAAAGAAATTGTGGTGCAATTGAAGTTAATGCTGAAAATCTCTTTGACTTCAAAAAGGACAGGAGTTTATGCACTGAACATAGTTCTGAGGTTGTCTCCAATTTTGGGGTGTCTTTGTAAGCAGTTTTTGCAATTGTGAATGAGCTTGAAGCACCTAAAATCTGTCAATATGGTGTTTAAAAAGCCTAATTACCTTAGGGTGACCTATGAGTTGAAATTTTGAGCCAGCGTTGGTTCACAACCCTTCATCTTGGTTTAATCATTTTGTTTTCATCATTGCACTGCTTAATAGGTCTGGGGAAGGTTATTGTAAATGATCACGTTACATAACTTTCAGATGTAGCTGTAGAGTCAGACTGGATAATTGCAAGGACTTTTTGTTATCTTAACCATCCTTTTGTTTCAGGTTGTAATTCACACCCATCCTCCTTTTTTTTCTTCCTGTCACAGTTTCTTAAATGTGAACTACAAAGTCTGCAGAATGAGGAAAAGACACAACCATGTTGGAGACATAATGCAAGCAGCAGTGAATACGTACCAGAACTTGGAAAAAATATTTAAGGAGGACATACACCACAGAGGGTGCCCATAGACTATTTCGTGCTTGAACTCCAGTATCAGAGGAGCAGTTAAAACACACCAACCAAAGTAAAGCCATAATTATGAGAAGTGAACTAATAATGGGTAAGCATACAAAAGAAAAGACTGGGAAGAAACAGTCAAAATAAACTAGGGAATGAGGACGCTTGAAGCATCAAGGCTAAACTCAAACATAGTCATGGCTCAGGCCCCTAGGAACTGATGTAACTTTGGGAGAGACAGCTGACCTTTTGTTCCCACCACTCAGGACCCTTAAAATCTTCTCCCTCTGGGCTTTTGCAGTGAGAAGAGTCTTCAATGCTAAGTTTTGAATATCTGAATCAAGTTTGTATTTAAAATACCTTAACATTATATGGGTTTGTAGCCACAGTATCCAACAGGAGCAGCTACTGCTTCAGGGGAAGGATGGCTGCCCTCTAAGTGGGGTCAAAGTTGATGCCTAGAATTATTTAGATTTCATCCACCTTTGGTTCTGGACTTTGATCCTTGTTCTTTACTAGTTTCAGGTGTACAAGATGAATAGGAACATATTTAGATATTGTTTTTTGTGGGAATAAGCAAGAGAAAGAGATGGACATATTCAAATGGCCACTTGTGGGTCTCTAACCTGACTATGACAGCATGTCAACTGAAAATAATGATGGGTTGATTTAGATTGTTAGTAGGTGTGAAGGATCAAGCCCTATTCACAATACAGTAAAAGAAGAAAAATTTTTACTGGGTTGAATTTCTCAGTGCAGCAAAGTCTCCACTGCAAGTTTGCTCTCACCAGCTGCATCAGGACCTGGTGTCCCTTCATTTCCATCTTTTATAGGTGGTGGAGGGAGTGGTGAACTCAGGAATTCTAGTGTGGGATTCCCTTTCTGAATAATATATATAAATTTAGTCTAGATAACTAAATTCCAAAACAAGCTTTACTGAGTCATCTAAGTCCATGATGCTACTGATTTGCTGGCTACATCCTAGTCAGGTTATTAGATACTGAACCTGCTCTAGTGGAAGGTCTCCCTGTCCATGGCAGGGGGACTGGAACTAGATGGTCTTTAAGGTCCCTCCCAAGCCCAACCAGTCCGTGACCCTATAAGGTGACACAGGGCATATAAGAGACCTGGGCTCTTTTGATTAAATAGCCTACATTATCACAAGTGGCACTAGACACCTATGGCTGAGTGCTTGAATCCAACTCTTAGTTGATGCAGTCAGTGGAGCTTGGAGAACAATTCACCTTCTTTTAAGGCAGACATCTAAGGAGCATCTATCCTAGGAAATATAACACTGCCAGAACCCAGGGGTGGAAATGGTTTTGGCTGAATTAGCACAGACCAAGAAGTGTTCCAAACAGAGTTTGAATCTGCCCATCTCATTTTGGAGGCCGGGAGAGTTTAAATCATACTCTGGCTAAACTGTAGTTGTTGGGAAAATGAGGCTGGCATGACTTTACTGACTGTACTGTTTATATCTCCACTGATGATGGGAGCAGAAACAACTCTTGCCTGCTTAGACACTGCATGTAGACCTCAAAGCTGAGTCTCTTAATCTTGAACTGAATCCCACCTCTGGAGAAGGATGGGGTCAGCCTGCAGCCCAGAGCATCAGGCACCTCTATGGGGATAAGCACACGAGTTGGAGTCAGGATCAGGTCCAGTGAGTGTAACCAGGACTAGACAGAGCCAGGCAGAGCCAAGGTCAGGTCTGCATGTGCTTCAGCTCCTCTAAAACACTTTTATTGGCCTGTTCCGTCTGGCAGATGTTGGATAGGATATTTTTTGTCAGAGCTGTGATGTCACAGTTGCTCTTAACTGATTAAACTGCTCTCTATATCGCAGTATGAAGACCCTCTACCTGAAGCCACACATCTCCCTCCTCTCTTTCATGCTGTTTTCTTGGTTGGTTAGTTGGGTTTGTGTTCTTTTGTTGTGACTGTTTTTGTTTTTCACTGGGCAAATCATCTGAATGATTTGTCTGAACTTTCATTTTTTCCCTCTCTTCATCTTCTTTAGCAAGGTCAGTTTGGGGATCCAGCTCAGAGTGATGTTCCATATCTTGGGGATCCAGCTCAAGGTGGAATTCCATAGCCCCAAACTATAACAGCAAGGGAAGGGGCAGAGGAGCCTTGGGTGACACAGCCAATTTTTGTGGGCAAATGTTCTTGGAGTGGCTCAAAGCAGTGTTGAGCCCCAGAGTGTGGGTGAAGGATGCTCACTGTGGTGGAATACAACTGAGTCTCTGAGTATTCAAATTTTGGAAAAAAAAAAAAATTGTTATTGCTGATATTAAGGAATTATTCAGGAAAGATAAGAAAAAGGAGGAAATAAAATGTAAAATAATTCTTCCAAAGCCAGTGTACATTTCCTAGGCAACAGTGAGGAAAATAATAGAAGTCTAATAATATAATTTAAGTTCTGTTAATGGGAATAGCCTCTTCTTGTAATTATCTCAGCAATACATTCTCTCTCTTTTTTCTTTTTGTATTTACCCATTACCTTTTAACGTTAAATAGCATTAGCAATAAACAGGGGAAAAATGGAGATATTTTCTATCTACAGTCACTAGCTGAGCAGAAGTGCAAATAAGCAGCTCACTTTGGATTTTGAAGCTGGGATGTAATTGAATTTCAGACTACAAATCTGCATCTGAATTTCAGTGGTAGCTCTAAGACAGTTTGACTCTAGCTGGTGTCAGAACTCTTAGTTTAGACCCTATAAAGAGACAATGGAAAGTATCAACTCACAAATTCTCACCCAGTGATAATTAATGTTTAAGACATGCTAATAATCTGCTGTCAAGATTACAAAATAAATTAACTATTCAGTTTGCTTTTATGATGAAAAAAAAGAAGTTTTCATTTCTCTTCTGTGCACTAACCTGGATTGGGTGGGACAGACAGACCTTGCACTGCTGTAATTGGGATCCCATGCCAATCCATTCATTTCACTGCCCCTGCTCCTAATTTACATTGGCAGCAAATGTTTTTCCACATCACTAAGAGATACACTTCTATTTAAGACAGATTTATTTCATGGGAAAGGGAAAAGAAGTCCTCCTATGAATACTATATGCAGAAAAAAAAAAAACAACAAGCTTTGCCTCCTTTCTCTTATACCCCCTGCCCCTCTCCTTTTTGTAATGCTGAAGGTAATGAAGCAAAATTTGTTGCTACAGATCTAAACATGACAATTCTGCAATTTTTATTTCCTTAGTTCAGCTGAATTTGTTATTCTCGTACAGCTCTGTAATTGCCTTTTTTTTTTCCCCAGCTATCAAGTTCACACAGGTAGAAGAAAGACTGCTTTAGATCTGAACTTGATGCTGGAGGTCGTTGGGAAGATTATGTAATATGACTCAAAAATGCTTTACAAACTGTTCAAATAGCAGAACATTTCTAGTACAGCGCAGGAACATAAAAGTGAAACCAAACAAACCCAAACCGTTTTGCAATTACTGACAAAATCGTGCACTGGCAGAAAATGTGAAAGCATAACAGGAGTGGAGAAGGGTTCTTTCTTTTCCCTCTTTTCTTTCCTTTTTGTCCTTTTTCCCCCCTTCCTCTTTTCTTTCCCTTGCTACAAATAAAACAAATGCATCTCAGTTCTTGAAACAACCTGCATACGTGTCCACTTCCCCTGCCTCACTGCTTTCCTTTTGTATTCCTAGCATTAGGAAAAGAAAAAATAACATTAGCTCCACGAGTAAATTAAATGATGGATGTTTGGATTTTTCCAAATCTAACTCTTTAAGCCTTAGTTTGGAAGCTTAAATGTGGAATGAGAGACTATGTCCTGTTTCTCCCTGCTGGGTTCATTTAGGATAAAACCCAGGCTGTCCTGCATTTTAGTTGGAGACTTGCACACAGTGGGGGTGATTGGACTTTCTCTGCCCAAGGCACAACATATGCTACTTCCCATCACTTTAATAGGCATTAGTTCCGCAGACAGCACTGGTCAAATGTACATTATTCACAATCACTTTAATGCAAATATGCAAGGATGAGAAAGAAAATATGTCACAAAGAAAGGATCGGCCATTTCCATTCTTTTTTGATTTTCTTCTTCTATCACAGCATCTCCTCTTTCAACACACCTGTCTGTCTACACAGATGTGCAATCACTGGTTTTTTTTGGAGGATTTTGTTTATTTTTTACGAGAGGTCTCAACATTGTTGGTTGAAAGTGTTTAGATGTAAAATATCAATGCTACGCTTTTACTAAAAATGCTGTCTATTGTTATTCTTAGGACTCGCAGGACAAAGCTTTCTTTTTCATGGTCAGCCTCTTCTGTTTTGGAAGGTTTAGTTTAATAATTATTTTTATTATTTTTGGTCTGCTGAATCCTTTTGTGCACCATAAGAATGACCTGTGTCTGTGACAAATAAAGCTTCCTAATTAAATTATTGTCACGAGAAGTGCATTCATATACTTCTGCTTAGATGAGAAATAGTTCCATGGTTTTTTGCATTTACACCATGATTTCTTTACATTTATATTTTAGCTGTGTAAATAACATCTAGGGCTCTGCACTCTGCCACTGTGCTATAAATCCTCTTGTGGTACTGTGCTGAAAGGGAGACCACAAAGATATTCTCAGTATCTACCTGTCTGTTTGCCTGCCTGCCCATCTTTATTTCCTTGTGATGGGTACTGAACAGACAAAAACCAAGCAATGCTTCTTCTGAGAGGATCATTATACTCATTAAAATATAATGAGTATAATTCAGCAGCTTATTCAGAATATGATGTTGCAAGTCACAATATGTAAGAATTTACCAGTTTTTATCTCTATTCTGCCTTTTTTTTTCTCTTGTGTCCTTGCCAAGCGCAACACTTCACTCCCACCCTGCCCATCCATCCCTGCAGGTGTCAAAGTTTTTCTAAGTTATCACACTTATGGTTGTTTCTTTCCAACCAACTTCCTACACAAATCCAAGAGATGTTTGGACTGAGTACCAAGCGTGAATCCAAGCTTATCAGGCATTTGATAAAGTGGAAAGATGTTGCTGTGTGGCAGCCAAAATCAATCTAACCTTTGGCTGCCACAGTGTTCCTTAAGAGAGAGGAATTGTTCCTCTCCACCTAATAACCAAGGCCAGTGGTAAAACCTTGGCCAGACCCCAAATGGAGTAAATCAGTCCATGAACTGTATCAGCACAACCCGAATTGCCTCTCCAGGGAGGTTTCGTGCTGCACTGGAAGGCTCTTTATTGTAACAAAGAGACAGAGGCATTAGATCCAGAGATCTTGTGGTTGAATAAATTGAAACCTCAGTTTTCAAGCCAAGAGCTCACCGGATCCATCAGGATAACTTGCCAGGGAAGCGGTTGCTTCTAAAGATTTTATTTCTTTAAGGTTGTTCATCTTTCCTAAGAAGATATTTGGACTCTACCACAGGATCGTGGGGTCATGGCAGGAGTTTATTTGGAATGTCTTGAAGATAAATAAAATATGATTAATAGGACAGAACATTGTGGCATTAGAAAGCCAAAACTATGTGTTTTCTGTAAGAAATTAATTATTAATAACCAGAATAATTTTGTTAGATATTCACCTGTGAAACTCAAAAGTATATTTTTAAATAGTTATATTCCCATGAGATATTTTAATTCAGAAAAAATGTTGTTTTCTGCACAGCAACTATTCCCCTCTCTCACACACCAGGTATGCCCACAATGTTCACTTTGCTCATTTCGTTAGTGTCAAGTGATTAGGCATTAATTGCAAAATGTAACATTGCATCCAGTTTGCTTTCTAATAGGTGACTTTTAATGGCACAGTGCTGTACCAACGACTTCTAATTAATGCTCAGTGTTGTCCTTTTAAGTATAGAAGGAATGACAAAACAATAGATGTGTGCGTATATTTTAAAACACACATAAAAGATTTTGGCAACCCATTTACAGAATCCCTAGAAAAAACATCACTCTGTGGTATGAAGAGGATTAAATGATGGCAACATGATGGACAAACCTTGGTTCTTTTGATTTTTCACTGATACTTTATTGTAACCCCACTTAAATCAATCCAGGTTTACATCACCAGAAAGGAGAAAACAATTCTGCTTTTGTTTTTTTGTGTGTCATCATATTGAAGAGTTACACATATCATAATCAAGGCTGGCCCAGTGCCAAGTACCAGGGAGTTCTGGCCAGTGATCTCTGTGTTTTCCTGGCCTAGCGAGATAAATTGCATCAATTTTGTAAGGAACAGGAACAAGGAGCAAAGCAGCAAGCATTGCATCTGGTCACCTTTAACTTCTCAGCCTAAGTGAGCTCATGCCCAGTTACATCTGGATTAGCTAAGAGGTTTTTGTATCATTTCTAGTAATCTGTGTCCTCTGTGTGTGTAAAACAAGGTGTTTTATTGGATCTGTCACTACCTTGTAGAACAAAATAAAGGCAAATAAAAATAACAACTGAAATTACTATGCTCCTGCTCCTCCTCCTTTCTCTGCAGCTGTTTGCTTTATTTATGTTTTTACCAATACCAGAGGATTTATGTGAGTTTTTAAAAATAGTTTGGAGCTAGCCAAGCATTGCTTCCCCTTGAAGCAATCACTTCATGGACCACTTTATTTACTATACAGTTCAGATGTCAGATATTTACATGGTAGGGGTTTTATTATTAATAGATTTTTCGATTGGGAAAGCCTGTGTTCTCTGAACTTAGTAGGATTTTATCTTTTCTTACAGGCGATGAGTGATTTATGTGGACAGCTCCTATTAATGTTAATGGAAAGCAAATGTAAATCTCTCCACAATAGATAGATAACAATCTTTCAAAAGTGGTCCAAGCAAAGCTTGTCTTTGTATGGGTCTAACTAGCAATTAGCATAAAAGATTGACATCAGCTCTAAGTCAGTATTTATACAAGTACTATTAATCTAAATACAGAATCAAATTAATCCCTCGTGTAACTCCAGTGCCTGCTTTGGAATTTCAGCACTGAAGATTGAGACTTGCTCTGTGTAAGCTAAATCTAAATGCACAGATTTTAAGGACTAGATTCTGATACCCTGTTCAGTCAGGGGGGAACACTGTAAATTAAGCCAACCTGTATAGCTCCTAGAAAACCATTTGAAAATTCAGATTTATAAAGGAGGCTGATAGAACTACATGCTTTTTGGGGCACCTAAAATACCATCAGGACCACAAAATACCACCTTTCACCAAAATCCTTGGAGAACTAAGACAGAAAAAGCATGATATGAAAGGGCCTTTCTGTGAAATTCTTGAAAGAAAAGACGCCAAGACCTGGGTAGGAAAATGAAAAATAACAGAACAAAGGCGCGAGATTTTAATCAAAAGTCATAAAGGTTTTATGGTTGGATTGTTTTTGCTGAGAAGTGTTTTCTTTAAAGAATACTGCAAAAAAAAATCATAGAATTGTTTAGGCTGAAAGGGACGTGAAAGCTCACCTCGTACTAACCCTCCTGCCACGGACAGGGACACCTTCCACCAGGCCAGGCTGCTGCAAGCCCTGTCCAACCTTGCCTTGAGCACTTCCAAGGATGGGGAATCCAAAGCTTCTCTTTTTTGCTTCTTTTATCTCTGTTGCAATTTCTCACCACCTTCACAGTGAAGAAATTTTTCCTAATATTTAATCTAAACCTTTCTTTTGGTTTAAATCCATTCCCCTTCATCCTGTCAGTCCAAGCCCTTGTCCAAATATCCTCTCCAGTTCCCTTGGAGCTCCTTTAGTTATTAAAAGATATTCTGAGGCCTCCCTGGAGCCTTCTGCTCTTGAAATACCATTATGCCTGGTTCCTGACTGGAGCTAGAGTTGATATAGAACTGAGGAACCATGTTTCAACATAAAGAAATGTTAAATAATGGCCAGGGTGATACTGGGAGAGAAAATCAGGCTCATGGGTGAGTTCTGCACAGCAGGACCTTGATGTGTCCCATCCATCACTGCCTGGATCTCAGGTTTAGACCAAACTCAAGACATAGCTATGGGACATAATAAGATATAAACTCATAAACTTCTGTTTAACTTCTCACACAGAGGAATAGAACTGGGATTATTTGGGTTGGAGAAGAGAAGGCTCCTGGGTGAGACCAAATAGGACAGAAGCAGACCCTTCTCAGAAGCTGACTGGACATGGCACTGAGCAACCTGGTCGAGGTGACCATGCTCTGTGCAAGGGGACTGGGTTAGAAGATGTTGAGCCACCCCTTCCAAACTCTGCTGTTCTGTGATTTTGTGAACCCTCTGGGCTCAGTTCAGTTGCCCAGACACAGGGACAGCAGCTTTTGAGATAAATAAGGTATTGATATCCTACCTAGTTTGCATTTGCTTTTCCAGGTAAGACTTAGGTTATATTTCCAGCCCCAGAGAGATTCCTTGCTTTTTACCCTAAATGAATGAAACTATGAAAAGAGCAGCTGGCCTTGCATCTGGTTGTAGTTACATCTTGGTGCCTGTGCCAAGGCAAGCCAACATGCTGGTGTTGAGTTCAGAAGAAACTTCGTCCTGTGACTCATGACTTCTGCACTCAAAATCTTGCCTTGGATGTGGAATGCCGATGTGTCCCATTACTGCTCTCAACCAGAGCCACCTAGGTTTTTTTGTGGTTTTGATAATATGCAGCCTGCTGTAGATGACTGCTTGAACAGAGGTATGGGACAAGATGATCTCCAGAGGTTCCAATCTCAACAATTCTGTGATTCTGTATCCTCAAACTTTCTTCCATAAGAGTGGTTGGAAACCAAGCCCATGCTTTTATATAAGGACAATAGGTGGAGCGATATTTTGGAATATGGTTGATAGACCAATTGTATTGGTGTTTGTAGGCCCTAGAATACTGAAGCACATAAAGATCTGCTCATAGAAATTTCTTTCAAGACTCTCCATCTTCTTAAACTTCTCCAGAGTCCAAAATCAGTGCTCTGAGATGAAGGACTTTAGTTTTCAATGCCATCCTGACTGGCAATATTTTCATGACAACCAAAGTCAGAATGGAAGGACCAGTTGTCTTAGCCATAGCTGCTGTTACTCAAAATTGGGTATGAATTGGATATTCCCAAGGAACATGAGGAAAATATCAGCTCAGTATGGACTGAATGCAAAGCGAGTCTGCTGGTCAAGTGTCCTGTGTTTGACTGAGCTCCACAAAGGGTGCATAAGGACTTGTATAAGGTGCCAAGTACATGGCACTAATTCCTAGGTAGCTCTTCTTGCTTCTGGTGATCCATGGCTCAAGAATCTCTGGAGTCTTTCTATTTAATAGTTTTTGGTAGAATTTGCTTCTGTTTTCTGCCTGTCTCAATATCCTTTCATTTTTTTTTAACAGAGAAGAAAATTTACTTGCAGTGGTGATGGTATTCTATATTTACAGATGTATTTGAGAGATACTGTGTCCTTCCTAAAAATAAATTAATTAAATAAATATAAGCAGAACTAAGAAATAGTATTGAGATCAGTTATCCTGTTTAGTGCTCCAATTATTTGCATGGTCTGCAGATGCCATTTTATACCCACTGTAGTAGAGGTCATTTCTGAAATCTGGCCTGTTGTGCTCTCAAATGCCATCAGAGTGATCCTTACACATTAATGTACTGTGATGCTTCTCATACTCCTTTTTTAAAAAGTAAAACAAGTAATTACAGAAGTACAAAGAGAAAGAAAAACACTGTTTCTGGTTTTGTTCTGACTTGACTGACATTATAATTTAATTGGCTGGATTGCTTGTTTTATGTCTTTATATACCTGTAGAAATGAGGCTGCCACAAATCAGTTGAGCAATGGCAAACAGGTTGTCATAGCTGACATCCAACTGTACAAACCAGGTTCAAGAAACTTTCAGGATGAGTTTATCTCTTTTCTCCTAAACCATCCTTTAATATGAAAATTTTAAGGCACAGAATTAGTCATGAAAGAATTACCAGTGTATCAAATAAAGTAGCAGTAATCCAGGGAAAGTCACATAGCAGGTGACATTCCTCCCCTCATGCAGCTGTCTAATTTTGGTAATTATAGCATGGGAATTTGTATGTGTACTTGGTGCCCAGTCTCTCACTGCTGTCACTAAAAACTGAGAGCTCAAATCTGACTTGACATAGTTTTTTGGTGCCCACCTGAGACATTGAGGGGCCTGTGAGACACCCATATGGGATTGATAAATATAACCCTGGACTTACAGGAGAGCCACGCTCTTCTAGAGAGACAGCTGGATGCAGGATGAGGCTTGAGGGCGTCTCAGACAGCACTGGATACATGTGTGTGGGTGGTTAATCAAGCACTTATCAGTGTTGTCAATGGGAGTCTAGAGAGCAGTTACACTCACCTGCAGGCAGACGCCTACTCTTATGTAGGTCTGCAGTCAGGAATCTGAAATTTGAATGTGTTCATCTGCTCTGGCTGTCTAACCCATCATGATTAGTGGAGATCCTGTCCAGACAAGTCAATGGAGCCTGGAAAGCAATTCAGCTCACACAAGAAATACCTACCTGCGTTTGATCAGATTAACTGCTCTGTGGACTCCAGTGGTGGTATCAACTGGATCTTCATCTTCCCTGACTCAAATCAGGGGCAGCACAAACACAGACATGCCATTCTGAGACCCTTAAACACAGGTGTCTGGCTGTGAATCCTGCCTACAGTTCACTGGGACAAAATGATTGTGTTTGAGCCTTTCATATGAAATTAACTTGAGAAGCCTCATAAGAAGAAATGAAGGAGACTGCTAAGACTCATCACATTCTCACATGGAGACACTAATTCTGCTTTTGAATCACATTTATCTGCCATTTCCGTCACCCCTACTCACATTGTGACAACTTATGCTGTTGAATATAAGCCTCAAGTCCCTCCCCACCCCATGCCTGAACATATCCAAATTAATTTATTTAAGCCACTAAAAAGTCCTTGGTCTTAAATTTTTTTAACAGGATCCTGTGCTTATTCTATTAAAAAATTAATCTGCTAGGATGTCTTTAATCAGCCAAGTCACACAAAGGGAAAATAATGACACAGTAACTTTAAGGAACCTTGACTTTGAGCTGCCTTTTATAAGCATGGAAGGCAGAATAAAAAAAAAAATCAAAAGCAGTAAAAACTTATATTATTTCTGTCAGTAGCTCCTTTTCAGAAAATGTTGTGAAAACAATCTCTGTGTGGAGGAAGCAACATACTGAGCAACAAGCCTCAATCACAGGAAGTTCATTTTTTTCCTTGGCGCGTCGCCCAGTGCCATCCGAACTAATTAAAAACAGAGCCACGCTGGTAGGAAGCTCAGTGTTTGGGTTTTACAATAACGGAGTAGCAAACCAGGGGGATGTCTAATGAGAATAGTTTCTGAGTTTGTTTTCTAGCATTGGGCAACTATGTCAATTACTGGAAGTACAGCTCAGGGCCAGCAACCATGCTGAGCCACGAAAGAGGGTTATTTGCCATACAGATTGAGCTGCTACTTTGATGCATGTGTTCTGCGTGTCACTTGTACACTGGTGCAGCTCCTTGGCTCATGACTAAATAGGAAGAGGCTGATGCCACCTTGCTCTTCTTGTCTGAGGCTACATCAAATGTTGTGAGACAGGGCTTTCCCCGGATCATTAGATATGCTCCAGTTAAAAAATGAAATATGTCCCCTTCTAAGGATTCTACTTGTAATGAAGGATCTGACTTGCAAAGGGAATTATCAGCCAGGGGCTTAACCCTTTGAGAGTTGGAGGAGAAGACTGGTTGACCTGAATATTTTTAAAGCAAGCCTCATAAATCAAACAATCCCAAGTGAAAATTAAAAATATGCATTTAAAGCAAACATACGGCTTCAAAATCTCACATATGCAATTTTTACACTTGCAAATAACCTGCTTATTATAATGCCTGTGGAATCAGTGTATATATCAAATATTTTATGCTCATATTTTAGAATTTTAATTTTATGAGCAAAGAAAATAAAAGTGAGAGAGGAAACCAGGCTGCAGCCAAGGAAAAGTTAGTTGCAAAAATGAAGGAAATGCCCTCTATATCCACTGAGGACAGAATGGGAAGCAATGGGCTTAAGCTGCAGCAAGGAAGATTTAGATTAGTCATAGGTAAACTTTCTACGTGTAGACTACCTCTGCCTGGGCAGGTGACGGAATCTCCATCAGTAAAAGGTTTTAGGAGTAAATTAAACAAACATAGACTCACAGAATGGTTTGTTTTGGAAGAGACCTTAAAGATCATCTTGTTCCAACTCCCTGCCATGGGCAGAGACACCTTCCACTGTCCCAGGTTGCTGCAAGCCCTGTCCAACCTGGCCTGGGACACTTCCAGGGGTGGGATATAGACAACCTGTTCCAGTGCCTCACCACCCTTTGAGTAAAGTACTTCTTCCTGACATCTAGTCTAAATCTCTCATCTTTTAGGAGAGATAATAGTTTTAAACCCATTCCTCCTTGTCCTGTCACTATCTGCCCATGTGAAAAGTCACTCTCCCTCTTTTGCTAGCCCCATTCAAGTACTGGAAGGCTGCAATGAGGGCATCCCAAAGTCTTTGCTTCTCCAGGCTGAACAACTCTCTCTGCCTGTCTCCATGGAAGTGCTCCAGCCCTTTGATAGTTCTCTGATTTGTGATTAACTTTTTCCTCTGTTGTAGAGGTGAGATCGCAGATAGTGTTCCCAGCTTTCTCTGAGGTATGAGAGTCTGAGGACATGGATTGAGATATTCTCAGCATTATATAATATGTGTCATCCTTAATCCTCAATAGTGATGGTAACTGGGATTAATAGGCTTACTAGCCATTCTAAACTTACTACCTACTCTCAACTGGTATGCCCAACCATCTAGCTTTCGAATGAATTCAATCCACTTTATTCAGTCTCGACAAAAATTTTCAATTTCTCAGTAAAGATAAGTTTGGTATATTCTGAAAGTTTCCTTATCATTGCAGTTTTGTTTGTGTCCTTTCTGCTTTCCTGTATTGCATGATTGTCACTTTCTTTATGTTGTCCCTTCTGAGATCCAGAAATGTGGATGAGATAGCGAATAACACTGATGTAGGTTCACTGTTGTAAGATTGTTTCATAATGTATTTACATCATTGTTATTGGTTGTTAGTGGCTTTCTCTTGACTCTGTGGGTCACCCCCTGCATTGCCCTCCAAAGTCCTCCTGCACACACATTGTCTTCCATTTGTGCTACAGGCAACACACAAATCTCTTTGCTGTAGAGAATTGCTATCAGGATGGTAATTGCTTTTACTAATTATACAGTCTCCATTGACTAAAGAGAGAGCCTTAGTTTAAACAAGCTGTTTAAACTAGTTTCCTAACTACACACTCAGCTTAGACAATGTGAATCCTGGTTGATGTCCTGTTGTGCTCCTAAGCAGTGTAATAATATGAGTAAACGAGATCCTGGGACCATGAGATCAAGCCATATCCAGCTGGTGGGACTCATCCTTATTTTTTTTCTAAGTACTATGACTCTTGCTACCTTAGATGTGACTGGCAAGGCAATGCTGTATGAGCATCCCAAATTCAACAGTGACTGAGACAAATGGTGCCATTTGCATGAGCCAATTTAGACTTTCAGTTCTTCTCACAGAACTTAATGCCTTCAGAAGGAAATATATGTAATGGTACAAGAGACTCATTAGTATCAGACTCATTTAGCCCTTTAATGCAAATATTCCACATTATCTTAAAGGTATTCAACCTCATTATTTTTTCACCTTACTTCTGTTCCAGCATAAGATAAGCTAAAAAAATATTTCTCTGCATTTACAGAAGGCAAAAATCTGTAATTATTTATCACAAATCTGCTGATGTAATGTGCCCCTAAACCTCTGTGACTTGCTGATATTCCCCAGTGATTATTCTTCCACTGCCTGTTCAGCTGTGTTGCTAACTGGCACTATCACCTATGCCAAGAACTTTTGAGCAAAGCCACAGCTTTGGTCTCCTGCCTGTATGTTTGACTGACCTTTTATTACTTCAGTAAAGGTCTGGGTCCCAATTCACCATGAAAGTAAACGGATACAATTGTGTTGACTTCAGTGGAATCGCACACACTTAAACCAACGGTGAATTTGGACCTCAGTAACTACATTTCCTTTTATAAGGCTGGTGGATGAGTGCTTGGGGAACAGTTAGCTTGTCAAATAAAGGCAATAGCTTTATCTTTCTACACTGTATTTATAGTGCACTCTTCCTACCAGACTTCGCACTGCTGAAGCCAATTGTTCCAGGTTTTATTTCAGTCAGATCAGGGAAAAGAAGGAAAAACTAAGGATGAAATAGGAGGCATTGTAAGAATTATGTTACTCACTGATTGCAATATGATGGTCTTGGCATAAAACAATTTAAATGGCGGCTGAAGCCCTCCTGTGTTCCCTCATTATATTTGCTTTCTTCAAACCATGCTAATTAATGTGGTTAAGCTAAGTTTACTTTTATTTTTTCCTATCTTTTCTGACTGACTGCAAGCTAAAGGGGAATTTGACTAAGCAAAAAAAAAGTTTTTGGATTAAATTAAAAATTAAGTATCAGGTTGAAAATCTTTAAATAAAAGCACTAGCTCATCTCTTTGAGTGGATCTATTGCAGCACATTAAACAGTCTTGAAGCTCAGATTCAGGCAACAGAACTCATTATGGGCCCTGGTGCGCTTTTGCTCGTGGAAAATCACAACTGTTTAAGCAATTCCTGGACACAGTTCATGTTCTGGGATGGACCTGACAGTATTCCTCACAAGCAGGTTGCATGCAGGCACCTTGATTTGAGGCTATGAGGGTCTCATGGTATGGAAAGACCAGCTCATGTAGTTGGCCAGAAAGCAGCACCTGAAATGATTTAGTTCACTGGTATATAGGTACACCTTGTGGCTGAGTCAGGATATTTGGGGAAGTTGGGATATTTGGGCTCAATCCTCCTGTATGTTTATGAAAGAGAAAGATTTTAGCCTCTCACGACAGAAGTCTAATCATGGAGTGGTTGTTTATCTTTGAATCATAGAACCACCAAGGTTTAAAGAGACCTCCAAGATCACCAAGCCCAACCTGTGACTGATCCCCACCTCATCACCCAGCCCAGAGCACTGAGTGCCACGTCCACTCATTCCTTGAACACCTTCAGGGATGGTGACTCTGCCACCTCCCAGGGCAGCCCATTCCAATTTCTGACCACCCTTTCCATGAAAAAATTCTTCATGATGTCCAACCTGAGCCTCCCCTGGTGCAGCTTGAGGCCGTTTTCTCTTGTCCTGCCTTTGTTGCCTGGGAGAAGAGCGTGACATCCACCTGGCTACAAACTCCTTTCAGGGAGTTGTAGAGAGATAATGAGAAGTTTAAACTCAGGAAAGGTGGTAAACCTGAAAATGGGATCCATGAAAGAAGGAAAGTGGTAGAGACAATGGAACAGACAAGAGAAGCAATTGCTTGTCAGAGTTTCAGTAGTTTAGGGGAAAATAACCCACATAAATCACCAAAACATAAAATCCTGTCCAGGCAGGACAGACTGGTTCAGCAAA
>NC_138782.1:116144951-116289951 GCF_965178545.1 Coloeus monedula
ACTGGGAATATGAGGGGCCCTTTCTGGCACACCCATCTACAAAGCCAAGGACTGAATGAGGATATGAGGGCAAGGAACTGAGATATTCTTTGATCCTAAGCACCAGGATATAAGTGTAATATTTAGGACAATGTGGGAAAGATGACTGTAATTGCTTCCCATGTTCTGTGATTAAATAAGGGCATCAGTCTCACAGGCAAATAGTTTTATACCTTTCTTTAGTTCTGGGATGGCTGTGTAAAACAGAAAAAAATATTTGCTTCATGGTAATGAGCTATTGAGTGAATAAATTCATTAATGGTTAATGGCAGATAATTGTTGGGCCCACATAAACAGCAGCTGGCTAGGCTGATGTGTCAAAGAGCACACTTGAAAGCATTGAGTGAAAGTTTCCAAAAATACTCAATGTTATCCTTTTCTGACTGAGATTTTACCACTGATTTGACTGGGAGTATACTTATATCTGTCTCAGATATTTTTGTGAATCACATCCACAAGACTAAACTTGTCATCTTATATGTCAACTCTGGACATGGCTTCATCCCAAGAAATTACTTTTAATATTAACATTACAAAAAAAGGAAATTTTTACAATTACTCAGGAGGCATTTGATGATCCTTCAGAGCAAGGTTGGACATGTTATATACTGTCTCCCTATTCTCAGTAAGTTTCTCACATTTAAAAATGTAAATTATGCTGTTTTGAGGGATGTTCCATATTTGTCATCTTAATGACAAAGATCATAAAAAAGAAAGGAGCTATTGAGGCTGCATTCCCTACACATTTTTTGCTGTGCTAATGAGAGTGAGAAAGCAGCTAATAGCCAGTAAGATGTGTCGAAGTTGCAGGATAAGATCCTGCAACACATTATTACAAAAGGATAGAAAATGATTCATTCTGGATCCTGAGACTCCTCCAAAACAACAGTAAAAAACATAAAGAAGGTAAATTCAAAAATGTGTCACACAGACAGAACTTTTCAAGTGTCAGATCTGGAGATGAGAAAGTGTTGCCTTACTGAATTATGTGGTAGATGGGATATTTACCATGGTTGTTTGATTCTTTTTGGCATTTTTTTTATAACCAGATTTAAAATCTTGCAGGTGACTTGTGAAAAATATTTATTTGTACTTATTTTGTAGTATCTTGTTCATCTCACCATTTGGAAGGGAGATCTCATTATTAGGACTTGTTTTACTGACGTCGCCTCTGCATCTCCTTCCCCTTTTTTCTGTCCCCATCCTTTCAGATATAAATGTAACCCAGTGAGAGCAAAATGCTGCAATCCAAATCCAGATTTTTTTCCTCACAAGAATCACATTATTGATATTTAAGTAAATGAGATAGACAGTAATAATAGATAAGAGACAGGATGATTACAGGTGAGTAGCTAAAACAGAGCAATGAAATGTTCTGTGAAATGTCAGAGAGGTTTATAGAGCACAGAAGAATGATTCCAACTGGGATTTCATTGGGCTCTCCTGTTTCTTAAAAGAAATTAAGCAAAATAAATCAGAAAAGGAAAAACTTCATGTGACTGTGAAGATCATTATTATTACATTTTTTAACATTCCAGGTTTGATAAAATTTTCTCCAAATAAAACCGGATTCTTCAAGACTGTCCCAGCTCATCCATGAAACATGCTGGGACATTGTCTGGGAGAATAGGAGTTGGCAGACGTCACATCTGTGCAAGGGAGTGTCCTAAAAATTTAGCAGTATAGAAATACAAGGACCCTGGCTTAGGCCATGTCCAAACTCTGTTGAGTTTATCAGTCCAGACAGAGCAGTAAAAACCAGTAATCTTAGAGCTTCACAGATTTCTATTATGAAAATAAGAGCCTCAAAGCTTTACAATGCTTTGTCTGGGTCAAGTTACATCTCTTCAGGAAGAAGTAAATATACCCAAAGGAGTTTGGTTGGAGACAGAGTTACTCAAATTATTTTTCTTGTTCTAGTGCTATGACTTTATCCTAGGAAGAGCTAAAAGGATTCCCAGGCTTTGTGGGGTTCTGGAAACAGCCATAAAGTAGGACCTTTTAAAGATTGTCCATACCCACATGAACATTCCCCCATCCATCCCAAGAAATATAAAATCACCTGCTGTCTGTAAAGGCAAAATATTTTGTTATGCAGCCAGTAATACTGCAGAGCAAGAGTGGGTGATGCAGTTCCAGCTCTTTGCTGTTGACAGGCTGGAGCTGTGTTGCTTCAGCAGATGGGGACAGGAAGGACATGAAGGCCAGGAATCTTCATTTCTCCCACTGCTGGAAGGCAGTCAGCAACTTGCTGTACCACTGGAAGAATAACACTCCTGCATGACTAGGAAGATTTTCCACTTGGTAGAGATTCCTGGAAGGAGCGACTGTTTGAGCTGCCTCCTATCCCTTCTTTCTTCTGCTCAGTTCCCATGACTTAGGGATCCCTGGTAAGGGGTGATAGTGCTATTTAGGTCATGGATTTGTGCAGACAACTTGCAGTACTTGCTTGCTAAGCACTAAGCAAGCTGTATCCCATAATAATATTGTTCTATTGTCTTTGTCTAAATGTGTGTTTAGAGGAGGAGTTTGATTTTTGGAGGAAGAATAAGGAAGAGAGAAAATGCCTACAGCATAATTAAAAAGTTGTTGCTCTAATTTTTCTCCTCACTTTAGAATCCTCTGTTGGCTTTAATTAAGTGCTTGAATTCAGATCGCAAGGCAAACACCATTTGATGTTTTTTCTCCCTTTTTTTTTTTAATGAAAGCAACCTCACTCACCAGGTGGGTTTCTCCTCAGGTGCTTGCTGCTCTAATATAGACAATCCACATGGGCATCTCTGCAGGCAGTGTGCTTTCTTCCTGAGTGCTCGGGGGCTCCAAAGAGGTGCCTGTCCCTGCTGTCCCCAACTGTGTTGTGGGAAGACATTGGCAGTTCTGTGAGCATTTCAAGGATGCGTGCAGCGAGGAGGGACAGGGATCCTTGAGGGTGGCTCACGGATTCATAACTGGGGGCAACAAGATGAAATTGAGCAAAAGCAAAATGAGGTTGGATATCTCGACAAACTTCTTAAGTGCCTGTTAGATCATTTGTGAGAGAGAGTCCCAGAGGTACCCACAGATGCTCTGTTGGTTGAGTCATTTGAAAGTATCTGTCTAGGTCATCACGTGCTCCCTATTGCTGCAGCATCTAAAAAGCAACCACAGAGGCTTAGGAAACTGGGCCAAGAGGGACTTGGGGAGGTCATTTTGTCCTCAAGAGATGAATGATCCTACTTAAAACATCCCCAGAAGACATCTATCAAACAATAACGAGCAATACAACCCCTCATGGGGGAAAAAACTATTATCTTTCCCACCGTAAATATGAAAAATCAAAAATAAATGGAAGACAAAAGTTTTAACCGAGTCGCACAGAAATCATAGGGTAGAGATGGGAATTGAAGTCAAAGCCTTGCAGAGTAAATACAGCACCAAAAGAACATTCTTCTTTGGTCTAACTGGTCTGTACGAGGAATTGATGAGCATCTTTTTTTCATGCAGCACTATTTTTATTCTGTACTTTTGACTAGGCAGGTGGACTTCTGGTTCTCCTCAGTCTCCATGAAATTTCTTATTTCCTCATAAGTTCTTAAAAAAAAGAAAAGAAGATTGATAATTTTTGGTAATTTGCCAGTTTTAGCAAAAATATAATTTATTGCAAACATAATAAATGATTTATGCTTGTGATCTTTCAGACTTTATCACTTAAATTTCTTCCTAGGGATTTAGAAGTGGGCCTGGCATTGCTGGTTTAGTGGTTGGACACAACGATTTCAGAGGTCTTTTCTAACCTTAGTGATTCTGGAATTCTATGAATTGCCACCTACCTTGCTTTCCCTGACAGCTGAACACTCTTCAATGAACAAGAAGGAAAATATTACCAGGCAGAGCTGGGAATCTGAGAATTGATATTAAATAGCTGATCTTGTTCACCTCTTGTTCCTATTATAGCCTAGCCATGGCTAGGAAGAAAATCAAAAACACTGGACAATTTCTAAATGGAATTTTATTCCTGTTGGGATCTCTTCTGGATTGTTTTGTGCTACAATGATAGTGAGGTGTTACAAATATTTCCAAAGGATGATGAAGTGCAAACTCCTGTTGATGGACAATCTAACCAAAGAGAGAAAAGAAATCAAAATTATCTTTCAAATGCAAATTGATTGCTGAGCCATGATTTGGAATTTTAGACAAAACATTTGAATGTTTAAAACTTTATTGAGTCTTATCAGTAATCAGTAATCGAACCTGGACTACTGCACTTGCCTGCAGTCCAAGAGCCAACACCTGTTCTGTCAACAGAACTGTTCAAGTTATTCTGGATTTACAGCAATGGCATGAAGTGAGGATATAAGCTATGGCTTTTGAAAACCTTTATTTGAAAACCAGTTACTCTGGGTGCCTTTGGTTTTGGGTAATGACTTTGTTTTACTTGCTTTGGTGTGGGTTAACATGTGTGATCACAATTTTATGAAAATCAAACACCTGTTTCACACTTGACACTCAAAATATCACAAGGCCAAAGTGATTCCAAATCTAGATTCCCCATGTTGCCAGCTTGTAACGTGATCTGTGGGGGGATAATATGCATGCACTGATTGCAGCAGGACAGGAATGAACAACTCAGTCTGTAGGCTGGGAGGAGAAGGAAGGTGCAGAATCTACCCAGGTTGGGAGAC
Organism: Coloeus monedula; assembly: GCF_965178545.1. NCBI lineage: Eukaryota > Metazoa > Chordata > Aves > Passeriformes > Corvidae > Coloeus > Coloeus monedula. Next base: position 116,149,652 of record NC_138782.1, read on the forward strand.
TTGACTGGCTTTTCTTTACCCTGCCTGCTAAATATTTGTTCAGTTTGAATTAAACATTTTTTTTTTTTTAGGATTCACCTCATCCAAAGTTACATGTCAAAAAATTAGATTTCCATGAAACAGTCACCCCAAACTCTCTTTAAAACTGATGGAAAGAAACAGGGATCTTTGGAGAACCCATTTGGTGACTTGCCTACTGTGGAGAAAGGAAGCTCCTCAGGAACTGCTTATTTTCATGTGTTGATTCCAAACATAGTGGTCTAAACTAGATAGAAACAACTAGTTTTTAGAGCCCCAGCTCTGTGCAATGTAATTTGTCTGGTTTAAGGTTTCTGTTTGCCTCTTTTTGAGTTACAGATGCCAGTTTTGAAAGCACAGTCAGACATTATTTCTCAGTGAATGAGTTGAGCAGCTCTAGTAAAAATACAAGTATAATCCATGCCATCCTCAAAGGCACTCAGAAAATGCATGTGTGTCTGGTCCTGACTTGTTAACAACCATAAAGACAGCACTTGGAAGTATTTAATACAGCTGTATGAACCATGCACTCTCAAAGAGCTTCATCTGCTATATTTCCTCCCAGTGGCAAATAAAAAAAAATCCAGTATAATTAGGGCATAATTCTGTTAAATTTGTGCAATAAAAGCATTATTAAAAGAAAGAAAAGATTGCCCTTATAGGCTCTGCTGCAGTGGAATCAAGCATAGCTTGTTAGAGTTATTTTTGTTATTATTTCATTACTTGGCTATTGTGTTACCCCTGAAATGCTGTAAAGGAAGGAAAAGGCCATGTAGATGGAATTTCAAAGTGATTCCTTTATTCAATATTAAAATTTCATTGGCTACATATGTGCAGAGTGAGGTCTTGGAGGAGTTGTTTGCCATGTGTGTTACTGAAGCTCAGCTCCTTGAGACCAAATTTCCCATGGACGTAACCTGCCCACAGACCCCATCAGGGCCTGAAATCTGAAAAATCTGAAAAAATTGCTTCAGCCAGGTTAGTGATTTTTTGAGGAAGTTAAACTAACCTCAAATCTGCCCCAAGTATACCCTTTGCAGAAGTACAGACACAAACATCCTGCCTACTAAGGACAGAGATAGAAAGCTTTGAAAGGCACTGATGTTCAGCAGGATGTGACATTTCCTTATGTCCTGGGGAGAATAATATTTTACTGGGCTACAGAGAATGTCTGTACAACTCTTCTCACCCCTTCTCTCTGAGAAACATCTTCAGTCTGTTGGAGATACACTGAAGAAATTCCTCACGTGGACTCGAGTGACAACATTAACTACAGGACCATAAAGTGAGATATGGATAATCTACTAGATAAGAGAGCTGTGCTGAGCTCTAAAGGTGCAGATTTGCTCCTCTTCTCTACTCTCATGAGACCCCTGCATCCAGCTCTGGTGTCCCCAGCACAGAAAACACATTGGGCTGTTGGAGTGAGTTCCAGAGGAGGGTAAGAGAGATTATTAAAGGGATGGATTTTCCTCTCCTATGAGGAAAGGCTAAAAAGAATTGGGATTGTTCAGCCTGGTGAAGAGGAGGCTTTGGGGTGACCTAATTGTGGCCTTCCAGTACCTGAAGGGAGATGACAAGAAAGATGGAGAGAGACTTTTTACAAGGGCCTGGACTGACAGGACAAGGGGGAATGGTTTCAAACTGACAGAGTGGGTTTAGATTGGATATTAGGAAGAAACTCTGGCTTTGGAGAAGCTTTGGATGCCGCATCCCTGGAAGCACTCAAAGCCAGATTGGATAGGGCTTGGGGCAACCTGGTCTAGTGAAAGTTGTCCCTGTCCATGACAGGGGGTTGGAATTGGATGATCTTTCAGGTCCCTTCTAACTCAAACCATTCTATGATTCTATGAATCTGCAACAGAGCTCTTAAAGAGAAGTCCACCTCTGAGCTGACCAAACATGTGATCCCTTCCCATGTTACTTATGCATGAGTGCCTGAGAGACCAGTGGAAATAGTGAGGACTTTCTGGTAGAGATACTCAGTCCTAAACTCTGAAGTAGAGATTCATCCAGCAAACACTGAGCTACAATTCAGTTTCAGAACCACATCTGTCAAGGCAGTGCCTTTACATGAGCTGGGAACTGATGTTCGTTCCCATTAAGTCAAGGGAGATCTTATCAATTCAGCCAACAGAGCTGGGGCAGGAGACGGTCTCATCTTGGAGCAGACACCTCTGTCTGCCCAGGGAGGTTGTGAATCTTCCCTCTCTGGAGATATTCAAAACCTATCTGGATGTGTTCCCAATGTAACTTGCTTTAGGTGACCCTGCCTTGGCAGGGAGGTTGGACTGAATGATCAACAGATGTTCCATCCAACCCTAATTATTCTGTGATTCTGTGATCTGATTATCTGGACAGTCAACCAGACTGTTGGCTATGTTGACTTGATAAAAGATTCATTTCACTACACACATTGTGCCACTTCTGGTGCTGTAAGTTTTTCCATTTGGCTTTCAGTTTCTGCTCCAGACCTTGTGGGTCTCCTGTAAGGCTTCTGCCACATCTGCCAGTGTTGTGCAGATGTCTCAGGAATGCTGGAGCATCTCAAACGTCACCAGAAGCCTGTGTTTAATAACTAAATCTGGAGCTTTGTCTAAATCTGAAGCTGAATCCTATTAGAGTAGCAGAATTCGGTTGCCTTAACACAGGCTTCTCATGCCATTGGAGGCACTTCTGGATATCCAAGACATCTGCACAGCACTGACAGATATGACATGGGACTGATGGAAACCAGCAGCCTTCTGGAGTGGCAGCTGGAGGCCAGGGGGGAAACCTATGAGGTCTCAGATGGCACAAGATGCCTGTGAGTGACTGAACTGATCCATAGGTGTCTATATCGGAACCTGTTTCCTCCAGTTCCTCCTTAAGTAAATGGAGAGACACAAGGAGCACAACTAATTTTCTTAAACTTAAGCTTGTTCCTTAAGTTTTCTTAAACTTAAGCCCCTGACCAGCTGGCAGTGGTTTTGGAAATGGTTATCACTTTTCTGATACAGTGGCCTTGCATTAGTTTAAGGTAAGGGCTCTCCCAAAACAGGGACCTGCACTTCCATTCTTAAAGGAAAAACCTTTGAACGTTTTTCTTGTATCAAAGCCAGACAATCCCAAAATTTAATTTGAAATTTAATAATTCTTATAACGATAATAATAATAATAATAATAATCTGCAATGCTAATTTAAAGTTTATATTAGCAATTCAGATTGCATGCTCTGCTTTGAAAAGAGTATATAGTATATAGTAATTATGCATTACAGTATTATGCATTATATAGTAATTATGATGTAATAATTAAATGGTAATAATGTTAATCCTTTAATTCATCATGAATTTAAAAAGAAAAGAAGCATGGTCAGTAGGGATTGTTCACTTGAAGACTCTTGATCTAAAAGCAATGTAACTTTTTTCCAGCTTTAAAATTAAACCTGTTTTCCACTGTTGATTTGTGCAAAATAAAACAAGGACATTTTGCCCTTTCTTAGGATTTTCCACCATGATTCTTTGTGGCTTGTCTTGTATTTCCTTTACCTCCAAATCTGTTTCATGGCCTTGCTTCTATTTGCAGCTCCAAGGGTGAACTAAACCTTGCTGGTCTGCCCTGTGATGTGATTTTTGTTTTAGACAGGGAAGAAGGACTGCACCTGAGCCAGGTTAATTAAACCACACCTTCCCCTAGTACCAGTGGTTCACAGTGATCTGCTTTATCATGTGCTGGATTCCCAGCTGGGAAAAATGAGCTCAGTTTTGTCCTCTCCCAGTTTTCACCAGCCCTGTGCGAGCAGGGAGCATGGCAGAGCAGATTCCCTGGGCTGGACAGCCTGGCCAACAGTTTAAAGTGTAATTTAATTTTTTCCTCTCTCTCTCTTTGCGTCTGCCAGTTTACATGGTGCAGCCTTTTGCTCTGCTACCCAGGCTGAGAAGTGTCTACAGCTATCAGCTTTCACCAAATTGCTGAAGGGTGAAATTTCACCATTTCTGCCAGAAAAAAGCAGGTTTTTTTTCTTTTTTCCTTTCCCCGCTGCCCCCTCATCAAGGCAGATAGCGTCATTTCCCTAGAGAATCAGATCGTCTGTAAGAACAGAAGGACTTTTTAATTCCTTTACCTCAAATGGAAATCTGTTGTACCCTCTCTTGCTTTTCCTCCATGATACACACAGACTATTCAGTAAAGAAGTAAATCCTTTCTGAAGCCAGGATATATCAGTAAAACGCATGATTGGAGGCACAAGATGTTACCAAAAGGCTAAAGCTCAGTCCTGAGAATCAGGACACCTGGTTCCTCTTCATGGCTCTGCCCCTGTGTCCCAGCCAGCCATTTATCCTCTGAGAATGTTTATTTACCTTTCTGCATTTGTGTTTAATTATAAGCCATTTAGAATCTGCCAGGCATGAATTAACATTTAGTAGTCATTGGATGACTCAGACAAAAAATGATCTGTGCTGTAAAATGGAAAAATATTAGTGGAAGTTATTAATGTTGATGTAATGTGTTACAGGTATCATTTAATCTACTACTGCAGATTTCTTTGCAAGCTTTTTGCTGAGCTATCATTTAATTTTTTCCAGTCACCCAACAGACTGAAGCTGCTTTCTTTCTGACTCCACAGCTTTTATCCAGCACGAAAAGTGATTTTTCCCTTTAAGCCCCCTTCCCAGTACATTACATTTCAAACTATATTACACAGGTTACATTATGGGTAGCTGCACATGAAGGCCACGATGTAATTCAGCATGACACATGACAAGCAAAGATGTGTTGAAATACCTGAGACTATTAGATCTAAACAACCCTCTGTTAAAGTTTTTTATTACCACATAAATATTCTCCTGGCTGACCAGTGTCTCGGAGGAATAAATACCCCATTAGGGGAAAACCAAAACCCCACATATTGGCCAAGTATGAGCTTGTTAAGGGAAAAAAAAGGAAAAAAAACCTGGTTTTGTACATGTTCTTCTCATGTTAGAAATAACAAAACCCAGTAATAATGCAAAAAAAATGTACAAGCCTATTTAAACATACTGAAAATGGGTAATAGAGGATACAGATAGTAAAGGACATTAGAGACATATAAGATTTCTTCACAAGTAAAAGGCTGATGAAAAAATGACAGGAACTTTTTTGAGGGAGTGTTGGGAGACTGGCAGGGTTTCTGGAATCAAGCTCAAGGTACAAAAGAAAGTCAAGGTGATACTAAAATAGTATTTTTCACTTTTCTGGCATTACACCGTAGAAATAATCTGATTTAAGATGAATTCAAGGGAGTCAGGTGGAAGGACTGGGGAAAAAGCAGTGCAGCAGGTCATGGACAAGGAATGAGATGGTTCTGGCAGTCTTGTGCTAATCAAAGGTGGAGAATGGCTGGGAAAGTTAAAGGGCTGCAAAGGTGTCAGAAAACAAAAAGGAAAAATGAATGATAGGGAAAATAAATCTTGTTTTAAGTTTTGGAGATGATAAATGTATTCCTAATAAACAATTATGCAGAAAGCTGAGCTGGCAGGAAAAGAGCTACCTGGAAAATTGTTTTTGTTGGAAGGTTACAATAAGTTAGAAGTTGCTCATCAAAAAGAGACTGGAAAAGACACTGAGGAGCAAATTATTTGAACAAACAGACCTTTCCACATAAAGAAATAAGGTAGAGAAAATGCTTCCTTAGAGCTTGGGATGTGCTCCACACTCTTAATTGTGGTAGAAGTGCTAAGCTGGTTGGAAATAAGCACAAAGTATAAGATATTTAAACTGGATTTCACTGTGTACAGGTCTGCAAGTACTGCAGACTACCAGTATGATAAACCCTGTCTGTTCTAGGCCAGAAGGAGCTGTGGAGAACAAAAATTTAGAAATAATGTGATGTTTTCTGTCAGTGCTGCTTATGAATTGAAAGTAAAATGGTGAAGGCTGGATGATTCCCCCAAACCTTTTCAAGATAAGGTGCTCTTTGTAGCAGATGAGAATGAGTGATTGGAAATGCAGGAAAGTATGAACAGATTTGTTCAGTTCTCTCAGGAACTAAAGACAATCTCAGCCATGAAAAATCTAGGAACAATTCACAACATTTGTGGTGAGCTGCAGTTTGCCAGTGAGAGATGACACAACAGCATCTTGCACGGTAAATCCTGGCTGTAGGACAAACTCCCAGGTCTTTTAGAAAATGTTGCTGTTTTATGTTCTAAAGTAAATTTATGCCATTTTAAATTTACAGTTTCTGGAAAAACTTGTGTGTTTTACTACACCATTTCTGTCTTCCTTTCTTCTCCCTATCTGCTGCTTTTTTCCCCCCACTATGATCTCAAGTGACAGAAAAAAATAAACCAAGAATAATAGTGAGCCATGTTTATTATGCACAGTGAGCATAGGTCTCTGACAGAGACCTCAACACCTCTTTGGCCAGATGTTGGTCTTTGCCGAGGCTGTTTTTCAGTTGGAAAACCAGCTTAACTATCCCCTTGGGAATTTCTTCTGTGTGGGTTAATTCCAGATGGTGAAGAGCAAGCTTAGTGGCTCCTGGATAAACCACTCTTCGGTGTCAAAAGAGAAAGTAAAATAACACTATTTGGGACATTCCTTCAAGTCACACTTTCCTTGTCATTAGAACAAGTTCCTTGTTGTACAAGCATAATGGGGTAAATTAGGGTAGATTTGGGGATACTCTAATTTAGGCCATGAATGGGTTAAGCCCTTGGTGACTTGAGGCATTTGAGACTATTCAAACAAGGAGTCAGAAAAAAAAGGTTTTTATAACTGTCCTGTTCTTGGACCAGGCAAATATCAGACTGGAAAAGGCATTGTTCTGAACTGGGAAGCTATCCCTAAAGTTCATGCTCTACTTATTGTAATACCTAAACAAAGTATGGTGATGCCAGTTCAGAAAAGAGTGTAAAACCAGTGGCCTGTGTCTTTCATTCTTCATCAATGGTTCTCTTTTTGTGTGTGTGTATTTGTCAGTGTGTCTCCCTAAGATGAAAATCAAGTGTTGCCAATGTCCAGTTGACCCTATGGGGAATGTGGTTGCTGATGGGAAAGTTAAAAAAAAATCACCTAAAATTTTGCTGGACTGAAATAAAGGGTAACTAAAAGAATAGGACTAAACTAGTAAAGTAGGATCCCATTTTAGCACTCTTAGTGAAGAAAATACATGCTTTGATTGCACAAAAGGTTTTGATTTGATGCAAGAACCAGTTGATAAAAAACTGCTGTGAAACACAGGAATAATTTCCATTATACTTTATAGTACTTGGGGCTAGTCCATCTACAGACTTGAGTTGGAGAGCTGACACTTGTCCGTGTTAACAGAGGTGGAAAGGCAGCTTTTTTTTTGGGTTATTTAGTCTTCATTTTTAGATTCTGATTAATCTGTTGGTTTAGCAATCAAAGATCAGCTTCAGATTTCCTGAATGGTACATTCATATTGTTCTTAGCAAGGACAGACACCTAATTTGGGCCACAGGCTGCAGAATAGCTGGAGTAGCCCTGTTATACATGAGGTCAGACTGCAATGGCCCCTTCTAGCTTAGGAAACCCATGGTGCTACAAAACATTACACATTTCACTGCATTCAGCAGTAACATCTGAGAAGGTCTAACAGGGAATGAACAAATCTTGCAATCACATTAAAATATGCAGGTTTTCTGAACTGGATTTATTGAGCTAGGGTGCTCTGTCTAGATGCTTAGCACTATCATTCTGTGCTTTTTAATGTTGACTTTAATATATTTTAACAGTATTTATTTTATACTTATTTTCAGAATCATGGAACTGTTGAGCAACCAAATTAATCTGAAACAGCTTTTTTTTCACTTCTTATTCCTTTATGAAACCTATTTTTTTAATATTTATTGTCTTTTTTTGTTTCATTGAATGCTTGTTTTCTTGTTATGGAATTTCCTTAAAGTTCTAGTGGGCTTTTTTTAGTGTGTGTTAGAATATGTGGTAGCAATTTTAAATGCTTTCTGAAATATTAGGTTACCTACAGTCTATCAAGTGGTCTTGTAATCTCATCACAGAATCACACAGTCAATCACTGATAGTAATTTTTAACAATATTGGCATAACAAAGAAATTCTAGAAAAGGAAAATATGCTGGTGTCATATCAGTATATTTAAAAACAGAGATAAATGAACTGACAAGAAAGATAGACTTATTACTTTGAAGTTGACCCTAGAAAAAATACTAGAAAAGCTGCCACAAGACTAATTTAATAATGACTTTTAAAATTACAGGATGTAGAGCATTCCTTAGTGTATAAATTCTTTGAGGATGCAAATTGTTCAAGCCTTATTAGATAAACAGAAACGTATGGAGACCTGACCCTCCACTGTAGGGTTTAAACAGTTTTGCAGTTTCCATTACTAAATGGTCTTATGCTATTTGTAGGATTTAGTTTGTTCCTAATTATTCCTAAAAATTAAGTTCATTGTCATTAATCCTACTAACCATGGGATTTTCTTTGATGTCTTTAGCTTCCCTTATCAATTTTCTACACTTTAAAATGTTTAATTTATATTGCTGTGTGTGTTCGGATCTCTTTCTTTCCAGTTGTCACATGTTGCATTCTTATTTCTAATTAGTGCATTTCCTTTGCCTTTGAACAAAGTTTTACTTTTACACAACTTGGTCTCAGAGCTTCATAAACTCATCTTAAAACATCTCAATGTTCCTTCTCATTTTTTTGATTTTTTTTCCCTACCTTTTAAATCTCTTTATAATTTCCCAGTTTTGAGAAATGAATTACTTTGGAGAGTCAAGTGTATTTATTACTGGTTTGTCCTGTCCTCTCTCTGTATGGAGTACAATCTAATAATAACAGTTGGTCCCTAGGCTATGACCAACTGCCAGCCCATAATTAATTCATCTTTATATTTTTCTTAAATTTGAAGAGAAGTTTACTGCTGGTTGCATATGTCTCCCAAATTGAAGCCTCCCATTAAAAATATATTTCCTTCTGGTTTGTTTTTTTTTTTTTTTTCATTATGGATAGTTGCTCAGGAAGTAAATCAGACTGTTTGAGTCACTGATCTGTGACATGTCCTGCTTTCTCAAATACCTCAGCCAGACTTCATAAGACAACAGATAAACATACACAGCCATAACATTTTGCATGATCAATAGTTAGGTGACATCCTCAATTTCTAAACTTTCAGAAATACCAAACCAAAACCATTCCAAACGGAACAGAACCAATGAAGCCCACAACCTGTCCCCCTATACCTCCAAGACCTACCTTCCCACATGCCCCCTGGCAATATGCATGGTTCTTACCCTGGCCACTGTCCTCCCACATGGCAACCCCAGCTTGATCCCAGTACCTGATCCTTGTTATTCTTCAGCTTGTCTGGCAGCTCAAACAGTATTTGCTGAATTTGGCTTGATTTGGGAATATTTTAAGTGACTGGCAGGTAGAGATGAGCTTTCTCTTATCTTTCTCATCTTGCTACCTCTTGATTCAAACAGATATAAGTTAGTTAAAGATTCCATAAGCTATTGATGGAGATGAGAACTAATAGGCAGGCGACACACATGAGGCTGTTGTGCGAACCACATCCCCTCCTGCACTTCCCTGTAGGAATGTATTCAGTAAGAAAGCCACTGTTGTATACCCATAATACCTTCCCTTGTTCACTTGCTCCTTCCTAAACAGGTTATAACAAGAAATTTTAATACACAAGAGATATAAAGAGATTTTAGTACAAGAGGTTTTGATTCACGTGCAGTGCTGCAATCAGTGGGAGCTGTTGGCACCTTACCTAAACTTCTACAGATATTGTATAAAAAAAAAGGTCTGGCTCTTTATATTATCACACACTTTGCCTAAACACTTGAGTTTATTAACAGTGGAATAAAGTTTGATATATATCAGGTCATTCTTTCTCACATCTTCTCCTTGCTGATGTTGCTCTTGCTTTGACTACCTCTTGGCCGCTCCAAAAAAGCCTCCTGGATAAAAGTTAGCTTTATTCCTGACATCAGTTATCATCTTCCTAAAACTATATCCTATTTTATATATAAATGTAATCCTGTAGTGATAGAACCCAGGCTTCCATAAATGCCAGATCTCAAACCCAACCTGTTGTCCACCTCCTGCTGTTTCTGTCTCCAGCCTGAGGCATGTGGAATCCTGAAGTGAAGTCTGGACAGCTACTGATGCGAATCAAGCCCAGCCTTTGCAGAAATGAGCTAGGGAAAGATTCTGAGTAACCCTGGGGCGATAAAGCTTTCCTGTGTGAAATATAGGTGAAATCTTACAACCTTGATGACATTGGGTGTGCTTTCCTAGGAGTTTCTGGCATGGTTCTCAGACAAAAGATGAAGTAACATAGAGAGAGCGAAAAGCTGTTAAAAAACAAAAAGGCAAAAAGGCTCGTATTTCGAGTTTGTAGCATATCCATGTGCACTGTTACATTAGGAAGAACTCTGGAATAACTGTAGTTTGGATCAAAGTCAGCATTGGCTGTCTGCTCCTTCGCAGATCTATAGCCCAAATAAATTTATCCTTTGCTTCCGTGTGGAAGAATCCTTTTGGACTGGTTTGGAAACCTTTGGAGGTTCAGCAATTGTTTACATATGTTTTCTCTTTCAAACTCATCTCTTGACTAATCTAAGTTCACTGGAGGTGGCCTGAGCAGTGAATTAGCCTGTAAATCATGTATTTACCTCACACTGAGATCTACTCATATGGTTTTGATAGCTGGGAGTCTGTATAAGTGCAATGAATCCTTTCCATCAATTTTACTTTTATATTTTTATTTACAATCAGAAAATCATGGATGTAGGGACAAAATCTAGTGGAGCAGTTCATCTTGCATTGCTGTAGATGTTGTCCAAAGTTTCCATTAAAGCATTTGAAGGAAGGATAAATAATGATGTGAATAAATGTAATTGTAAAAGGACCTCTTGCATGCAACTCGTGTCCAGCCACACCACTGTCAGGTTTTGATCTTAGAGTTGTCAGAGAAGCAAAGTATGGGAAATTCTCAGAGAACAATTTAGGATGGTACAGTGTGTCTGTGTGTGTAATTCCTGTCCAAATCAGTACCCAAAACACTTTCCAGTGCAACGTTAATGAACTCAGTGATCTCTGTGCTACTGGAAAAAAATATGGTTTTGTACAGGAGACATAACCCCAAAGCTGTGGCTATTTGTGCTGATATGACAAACTGTGTGTGTTTTTATTAATTTGGTATATGTCTGTTTTAATATTCTGTTTTATGCTTTAAACACTGGTTACTCATGAGACCTTTACTCAAGTCTGCAATACCCCAGATTCACAAAGCTGTTTCCAGCAGATCCAGAGGGGAACTTCTCCTGTTCTTTTTTTCCCTTCCCCTTCCTGTTGCCTTAGTTTCAGTGCAGGTAGGGGATTGGAAGATAATCACTACATTGTGCATGCACAGAACAGTGGGGCTCTGATTTCATTCAGATCTGAGCATGGCAGTGATAAGCAATAAATAATAATTTTGCACTGTTTGACACCTCAGTTTTAACTGAGGCTTTCTGTGCCTTCTCGTCTTTCTTTGGTGGCCAGAAATAGGACCCAAGGGAAGGGCTGGAGCTGTGTCACAGGACATTTAGGTTGGATATCAGGCACAGGTTTTTCCCCCAGAGGGTGGCTGGGCACTGAGCAGGCTCCCCAGGGAATGGTCATGGCCCCAAGGCTGCCAGAACTCAAGAGATGTTTGGACAATACTCTCAGGCATATATGATGTGATTTTTAGGATTCAGGAGTGGGACTCATGATCCCTGTGGGTCCCTTTCAATTCACGATATTCTATGACTCTGTGGTTCTATCTCAGAACTAGAAAGAGCAAAGCAGTGGTATCAAAGGGGGCAAAGTAAACCTCAGGGGCAAGACTGGGGAGTTCCCACTAGCTTTCACCCTGTTTATTAAATATCTGCACTAAATCCTATTCACTGGTGTTTTGCTCTTTCACCTGGAGGCAGAGACTGCAGGCAGGTTGTAATTTATAACCTTGTAGTACTTGTCATGTCTTTTCTTGAAAAAGTCTGAGATGATTCCTACCTTCTCTGTTTTGAGAGCTTGTGGCCCCAAATTCTGCACAAGAGATTTTAGCAGTGATTATTCATTCCAAATTTCTCCTTTAAATATATTGAGATTAAATAAACTAATAAATAAAATAAATGGAGGTCCTACATATGGCTTTCCTCTTCCCTGCTAGTTTTTTTTTCACCTTTTCTTTTCTTTTTACAGGGCTGTTCTCATTTCTGAGCCTCTTTTTTCTTGAATTCTGCTGATTTAATTCAGTCATTTTAATATCGTGAGCAGTAGCGAGAATAGGAGCAGGAATCAGGTTTGTGCTGTTGGATTGATAAACAGATGCTAAGCCGATGTGACACAGATGCTACTGCTGAGCCAGGAAAAGCAGGTCAAGGTTATTAGGAGAAAGTGCAGCACTGTCTCATAGCTGTAAGCAAAAAGGCCCTGCATGGAGCCAGCTTTTTCTCTCTTCCCGTCTCTCTCTCTTTCTCACTCTTGATTGTCTGGTGGCAGTGCATGTTTCAGGAACTTTTTTTTAAAATTAATTTCTATGGAAGCAGGAATTATTCATTATATTTATGGTAACCCTCACACAAGCACAAGACACAAGTAGCTGGCTCCTCTATTTTTTTAGGGGCACTGAGTTTCTCTTCTAGAACACAATACTGGGGCAATAATGTCCTAATGCCATCCTGAAAAATTGGAAGGTTCTGTGACAATATTGGGTGAAATCCTTGGGAGAAATCCTTCTGCCAGGAAGGATTTCAGGCAAAAAATAGAACAATGCATTTGAACTGTAAAATTAGATTTTTTTTTTCCAGTTGAAACAATATTTCATATAGATAAAGTTTAAGAAAAATCATCTGCACCACAAAGGAGCAAGGTGGAATTAGTCCAGAAACTCTAAAAAGAGATTGTTTCCATTCCTGTACAACTACTCTTCAGTTAAAACACTAAATATTGGGCTGGATGTAAAAATTCACTATAGGTTGCTGTCTGGTTAATCAGAGTCCCAGAACGGTTTGTGTTAGAAGGGACCTTAAAGATCATCGATTTACACCCCAGTGCCATGGGCAGGGACACCTTCCACGATCCCAGGTTGCTCTGAGCCCCGTCCAACCTGGCCTTGGACACTGCCAGGGATGGAGCAGCCACAGCTTCTCTGGGCAACCTGTGCCAGGGCCTCCCCACCCTCACAGGAAAGAATTTCTTCCTAATATCCAATATAAATCTGCCCTCCTTTGCTTTAAAACCATTTCCTCTTGTCCTGTCTCTCCAGACCCTTGTCCCAAGTCCCTCTCCAGCTCTCCTGGAGCCCCTTTAGGCACTGGAAGGAGCTCTAAGGTCTCCCTGGATCCTTCTCTTCTCCAGCTGAACACCCCCAGCTCGCCCAGCCTGGCTCCAGAGCAGAGGAGCTCCTGGCCTCAGAGAAATTTATATTTGTATACAGGAAACAAAAGTAGACATAAAGTGTAAGAATGATGTCTGTCAGTCTGCCCTGCATGTGTCCACATCTATCTTCTAGAATTTAATGCAATGTTTATATTATCAGTCTTGTTGGAACAAAAAATTCCTGGAATGATGTGTACCTCAGTGTCCTTTTTTCTGGAAACATTAAGTAGTTACATTTGGCAAGAAAAACAGCTACACAGTAGAATAAGCAGGGGTCATTACAGACATCTGTATTATTTCAGTAACAGATTTGTCCCAGACATTATTCATAAATTCAAAAGCTTTAACCTGGAAGAGTCCATTAGATAATTCAGTTTCTCCTTCTGTTTTAAAAAACAGGACATTGCATTTTGTCTACTTTTCCCTGTGTCAATACCAGTAATTTGTATTTGGCTGGATTAGTTCACATTGAGAGACAATTGGACCTAATCTGAAGACATCAGGAACTGGAGGCTCCATGGGTTGTCTTGGTTGTTTATTTTGGTGCTCAAAAGTCATGACTGCTTTTTGATTTCCATTTATCTGTCTTTAACTTACAGTCAGTCTTGTTATGTCTTTCTCCGCTTGCTCAGTTTTCTCACACTCTGATTCATTTTCTCTGTGCTTCAAAATACATAAAAGCGTGTTTGTATTTTTCTCGTTCTCTGGGGTCCTCTTCATTCTTGATATATTTTTTCAATTATTGTACAACAGAAAATGATGTGATAATTCAGTACAGAGAACCCATACTCAAATCACAGAATCACAGAATTTTTAGGGTTGGAAAGGAACTCTGGAGAACATCCAGTCCAACTCCCCTGCCAAGGCAGGGTCATCTGGAGCAGGTGACACAGGAATGCATCCAGGTAGGTTTGGAATATCTCCAGAGAGAACTCCACAACCTCCCAGGGCAGCTGCTCCGGTGCTCTGTCACCCTCAATATAAAGAATTTCTTCTTCACATTTAAATGGAACTTGATGTATTTTAGTTTATGGCCATTGCTCCTTGCCCTTCATGGGCACCACTGAACAGAGTCTGGCACCATCCTCTCAGCACCCACCTTGGAGATATTTATAAGCATTAATGAGATCCCCTCTCAGTCTTCCCTTCTCTAGACTAAACAGGCCCAGCTCCTCTCTCTTCTGGAGAACAGGACTGACACTGAGAAGGAATTATGCTGGAGGGATGAGCTGCCAAGGACTTTCAGAAATTAAACAAACACACAATCAGAAATCTGCACTTAGGACAAAGAGATTTCATGAAATTCCATAGGCTGGGAATTTAACAACTTCGTGGCAGTTTTGTGGCAAGAGATGCTTGATGAACAACAAGCCAAAGACGAGTGATCAATGCAGCCTTTCAGTGATGGAGGCCAACTTCATACTGGGTACATTAAGAAAAATGCAACAGCAGACTGGATGAAGTGATTATTCACCAGTGTTTGCTTATGGAAAGCCCTATATTGTGAAACTGGAGTGTGTCCAGTGGAGGGTTTTAAGGGAGCTGGAGAGTAAAGCACATCTTGTGGAAGGCTGAAGGGATTAGGTCTCTTCCACCTTGAGAAGGGAAGGACAACAGGAAATCTAAGTGCTGTCTTCAGGCTTCTAAGGGCAGTTTGCAGAGATGGTGGCACCAGGCAAGAGGCACCTGAGAGGCACAAAGACAAGACAGAAGGCTAACATTACAATAAATGCAATTATAATTAGATATTAAAAAAAATAATAATTTAAAGAGAGAGTTATCAGGCAGTAGAACTACACCTTTAGATATATGAAAACCAAACAGGACAAAACCTTGGTCATCTTCATGAAGTATTGAAGTTCACCCTCGTTTGAGTAGAATGTTGAACTATAGCCCTCCAGACATCCATTACAAACAAAATAGTTCAATTATTTTGTTGGTTTAATTGTTAACTTTCTTTTCCTTCGGTGGAAAAAAAGGGGAGAATAAAACTTAAGTAGTGACTGTGAATCTGCTTCCTCTAAATGGGGGAATCACCCCCTGTTTTTATGAACTACACCTGAAAAGTGAATTGATATGTTTAGCACTATCTATGGCGGTGTGACTTTTTCTGGGATATTTCTTTTCTTAGTAGAATTGACTGGAAAATGGAAAAAAATAAAGTTAATTATTTAGACTATCAGTCAAAACCTGGATGAAAATCAGCTTATTTCAACTGAGAAACATTGTTGTAGTGCCTCAGGGGATTCTGTCTGTCTTTGTGGTCTGTATGACCTGTGGAACAGAGGCTCTTCTCTCAAAGTAAGGGGCAGTGGGTATGTCCTGGAGTCCCACATCTTAGAGCACCAAGAGAGATCCAATGTGACTGGGAAATCCAATTCCTGCTGGAGGAAGACATAAAAACCAGAAGCTGCAACCCCCAACAGGGCCCCTTAGGCATTTTTGGAGTCAAATTATCATGGGAGGGTTGCTTTTGCTACTTGTTTTTTTTTTCTGTAAAGACCACCCTCCCCCCCCCCACTTTTCACACTGATTTCTTGATTCAGAATTTTCAATCAGCCCATCTTTTAAGAGTCTGGTCTGTTCAGCTTGCTAGAGATGATTTTATGACACTCAATCCATTTGCAGAGTCTTTTCTGAGATGTCTGAGAAAAAGAGTTGTTGTTCATGATGACTAATTTAACTCATGATGAGTAATTTACCCCAAGATCTAACTCAGATTTACTGACAGTCAAATCCATCACCAGACTAAAATCAGTAGGATTTGCAGGGATCTATTGACTCAGACAGATATTTGTGCAGCAAATCCTCAAAATTCTCAGTTCTTATGTTAAATAACAGGTTTTACAAACTTAAAGTGGCAAGATTTGAATTCAGAATGAGGGCAGATTTTAGATAAACAGAGCATAAAAGAAAAGTAAACTTCCACATCTTCTAGCCACCCCCTACATCAGATTCCCAGTAATTTTTTTGAAAAGTGATGTTTGCAGTTTTTCCAACCTACTTTTATCAAGCCTCCTGTATTATATTGTTGCTGCACTAATGTGATAGTTAACTGTTTTGTGTTAATTGTTAATCCAGCCCAGAATATTCTCTTCTAAGCATTCATTAAATGGAGGTGGAAGAAAAAGAGAGACAAAGAAAGCGAAAGAGAAAAAGAAATATTTAAGAATGAAAGAAGAAAAAGAAGACAATCAATGTAAAAGCAACTTAATTGCCTTTATTATGAAAAAGAGAAATTAAAGAGGATTTAAATTTTAATGATTGGAATAGGCTCAAAGGGAAAACTGTAGAAGCAAAATATGACTTTTGAGACACTTCTTTCTTTCACCTATTAAAAGAGAAGGGTATCATGGATCCACAACATAAACCTGCCCCCTCTGTGTGGTTCTGAGGCTTTAACTCTTGCACCAGCATGTTTCCAAGGACACTCACTGGTTTCTCAGCTGAGCCATTTAACCAACAAATTATCAAACCAGTTAGATGAAAACACAATAGTAGTTAATCAGCTTTTACAAGCTCACACATTGAACCCCAACTGTAAAAACACTTCATTAGTAGCTTCTCATTTGTGTGGCTTTTCTCTACATCTCCTGTGTTCCACTTCGAATATTTCTACGAGATACAAACCAGTCAATAAATGCTTAAACTCCTCCGTGTCTTTACTGAGGGACCCCTCTAGAGCCTATTAACACCCATTTTATGGAAAACAGAGCAGGTAGCTACCTCCACCATGTGTTGGCACTCTCTAAAAGGCTGTTAATGCTTTGTGTTTCAGGGCATAACAAACTGAGGCATTCCCAGGGAGGGGAGGAAAAAAAAAAGCAAGCCCAGTGGGTAAAAAGTAAATATGTGAAGATATCTGTCCTGCAGAATAGGACTGAAGAGAAACTGGAACATCTGAGAGAGTAATTTTGCCAGTATACCAAGAAAAAAATAATTGTTTCTTTGTTTTAGCTTATATATGTTGGTGTAGCTTCTGCATTCCTCAAAGAAAGGAATTGCATCAAAAAGAGGAGAATTGTACCAAAAATAATGTATGTCTTGCCTTTGTAAGTACACCTATTCTAGAACTTTTACCAGATTTTACAGTGGAGAGGAAGCATATGATCAACCTAATTTTAGGGGAATATATGCTGCCCAATAGTATGTTCAGATCCTCTTCTTCTCCCTCGACTCATTTTCAAACACATGGGCTAATTTTGAGCACATTTGACTGAGAGGAATAAATGTCTCAGAGATATGATGTCCTGACAAGTTTTGTGGAAGCTGGCAGCTGGGGAAAGGAAAGATAACCAACAGTGCCCTCACCATGGGAAAGAGAATTTAAATCCCTTCTTTGCTTATTCCAAGGAGAAAGCAGCCTGCTGGCCCACCAGTGCAGGCAACAGCTTGCCCAAACACCCAGAAGTTGGAGAAAGTACGAGATCACATTCAGAAGAGTGAGTGAATGAGAAGAAACAAAGTGAAGGTAGGCAAATACAGAAATCAAGTTTAATTCTTGGGTCTAGAAGATGCTTTACTTGTAAACAGTTGTGATTTTGATAACAAAACTGTATAATATGTTCTTTATATTTCAGTATACAGACAAGGACTGTGTTTCCACATCTGAAATGGCTTGCAAAGGATATTTGGAGCTACTGGAGGTACATGAAATCAGGTCTGCAGCTTGGAGAAACAAAATATAAGCTTCCCAGGGTGAAATGCAGGTGCCCTAAGTTAAATAACTGCAAGCAAGTTGCTTAAACCTGAATCTGCCACCCTATGGCTCAGTTTATAGTCAGAGAAGAGCAACAAGTTCCTTTTAAGGTGATTCATGTATCCTGAGATAAATAGAATGAATCTGTCTCAGAAGGTTTCCCTCCATTGACTCTGACAGGAGCCTGGGGTAAGGAGCTCAGATGAGGTGTCTGACTTCTCCCTGTCTAAAGTGAAGAGATGCAAATCTTAGCCCTGATGACACAAATGGGTTTTGGTTCACTCCCTAAGTCAACTTGTGGTGCAATGAAACTGAGTTCAAACAGGCTGGGAGAAAATAGTTCCAATTTACTGTAGAGGAGAAAAGAACTGTTAATTTCTTGTCTCAGAGCTACCCATTGTGCAATGTTTCACTTATTGAAGGAAACAGAAACTTGTTAAGGACTTGACTTTTAACAGAATTACACTTCTGCCTAAATGGAGTTTGGTTTTTGCCTTTAATTTCTATGCCTTTGTGATCAGTGTTTAGAAAGAAACATGTCTCTCCTTTCTCCCTTGAAAGCATCCATTTGAATTAAAAAAAAAAAAAAATGAATAGCCTAAGTGAAGTCACACATCTCCTCTTTGTACCTTTTCTCACAAGAACCTGAATACTTGAGTATTTACTGGGATAAACCTCAAAAATGAGTTTAAACTTACAGTTTAATATGTAAACAGTCTAATATGGAGGGCTGGTGAATTTTGAAATGATCTCTAGCTGCAATATCTGTCTTTTTGGAGCTGTTGGTTATGTGCATCAAATATTCAGACAGGAAATAGCAACATCACTGCATGACCTACAATGAGCTGCAATTACAGAGCATTTAAATTACACAAATGCTGGTGATACTTTCAGTTTCTGTTATGGATGTCAGCCAAATGCTGGAAGGGTATGAAGCTGTGCCAGGGGAGGTTTGGGGTGGATATTAGGAAAAGGTTCTTCCCCAGAGGGTGGTTGGGCACTGGAACTGATAGGATCTTATGTAATTTTAACCAGGGAGAAGTTAAGAGTCCAACCTAAGATAATTGCTTAGATGTGCTCTGGAAGTCAGCAGAAAGAGGTAGGTGCCATCTGGCTCTCATGGACAGTCCTAAGATGGACTAAATGGCTTTATGGAGGTGCTGATCTGAATTCATTGGCCTAAGCATGGCTTTTTAACAGCAAAGATTTAAAAGAAATTAATTCCACCCTGAAAATGAGCCTTTGCAATCTCTCCTACTACAAAAATTATTTTTGTACCTGAAGGGAGGGTGCAAAGGGGACTGAGACAGGATCTGTGCCCGGTGGCAGTGCCAGGACCAGAGATCATGAGCACCCAGGGAAACACAGGACATTTATCTGAACATCAGGAACCAATTGATATTGTGAGGGTACCTGGGCACTGGCACAGGTTGCTCAGAAAAGGGCTGGGTGTCCCATCACTGGAAGTGTTCAGGTGGATGAGACTTTGAGTAACCCTTATGATTCTATGAAATAAACCTCCAATCCGTCAAAAACAGGTTTTCAGTAAAGGGCTTATTCAAAACTTAGTGTAACCAAACAACCTGGTCTGTGATAGGTAAAATCTGAACCAGGTAAATTAAACAAGAAAGGGTGACTATTTATTAAATAGAAATTTTCTACAAAATATATCTAAATTACTTTTCCCCATTTCCTACAAGACCTGTGCATTCCAATCCAGTGCAGCTATCTGGCTGGGTATGATGCTGGCTGCTCACATTCCTTCCCTCTTATTGCAGGCAAGCTGGAGAGAGATGACTTGGAATTTATAAATGACCTCTCTGAAATGGATTCACACAGACAAGAGCTATCCAGGCAAAGCAAGGGGGAATTCTCTGAAGACAGGGAATCAGAAAAATAAGTGTATGTCTTAATAATAAAGTAAAAATTCTAGAATTTTTATTATAGGCTATGTAAGAAAAATTGATTAATTAATCTGTTTTCTTTGTTTAGATTTTCCCTGGTTTTAATCAGCATTGATTTGATTACAGCCATAAAGACCTTAATTCTAGAGAACCACCTCTAAAGGGAAGCAAACTTCCAAAAACAATGGGAAAATATTTCTGTAATATCCTTTTATTACGTAACCATTTTGAGAAACTCTCTGAAGAGTTATTCTGAGATGTTCAAGGGTTCCCAAGGGTTAGTTTTGGGAAATGTAGGGTTGATCTAAGATATTACCACTTTGGTTTTCCATCCTGCTTCCCCATCACCTCCCTTGCAGGGCTGGTAGAGTACATATCCAGCTGTCTCCACTGCTTGTTTGCAGTCTGGTGCTAATGAAGAAAGGTTTCAAAGGCATCTGACCAAACCTCAGGGGATAATTACACTCATAACTTCTGTTCTGTTGATTTTAGTCCAGAAGATCTAGTAGGATTGGTAACTTCTGGTAACGAGGTGGCAACAAAAACCTGAGAGATGTCAGCAACTCTTTTCAGCTGTTTGCTCAACTGATGTGATGGCAGCCCTCGACATATAAATCTAAATCCCTGTGTGGACTGGAATGGCTATAATTCAATTTGGCTTAATTTACTTTGAAAGTTAATTCAGTTAAATTGAATTAAGCCTCTTTAATTTTGAACAAGGGTGTCCACATTTGAGTTTAAAGTAGTTTAATTAATCCACTTAAAAGAGCTAATTCAGATTAATTTTGGTGAGCATTGTTATGTGTATAGGCCTGTAGGTTCAGTTAAGTAACATCAATTAAGGTGTTTGCTTTCAAGAAACATTCCTCTTGAGCAAAGGTGGGTGAACACAACTTAGATAAGTTGTGAGATGAAGCAGAAATGGAAAGGTAATGGTGGAGGAGTAAAAATTCTCCCTGAGAGGAGTCCACACCATGCTGCTTGGTTTGGACTTGCTGGCTGGAAGTAGAAAGATGAAAAAGCTAACTCAATGCAAGAGTCATCGTCACCAGTTCTTCTGTAAGAAATAATAAGGGCTCAGGGAATAAGGAGCTCAAACAGACCTCAGAAATACTCTGCTTTCCAGGAATTTTTAGTGACAACACATTTGATCTGTTAAGTCATCTCAGGAATTTAAAACCACCCCTGACTACAGAATAGATCCCTAAATGAGTGTACAAATAAGCATGGCCTATAAACACCCCTTTCCGGGACTCATGGAGCAGTTTGGGTTGGAAAGGATCTTCAAGATGACCTCGTTCCAACCCCCTGCCATGGGCAGGGCCACCTTCCACTAGACCAGGTGTCTCAGAGCCCTGTTCAACCTGGTCTTGAACACTTCCAGGGATAGGGCATCCACAGCTTCTATGGTTTTCCTCAGACCTGCCCAGTATTGCCTGTTTTATGGAATAGCCTTCAACACCAGCTCGATCCAACTGTCCCAGGTGGAGGAGTACATCCCTGGGCTGTTACATTATCCATGTCTTTACACCTGAAACTCAACATTGTGGCTGTGGATTAGCATGAAAATTCCTGCTCTTCTCCCTCACTTGCACTTCTTCCTCATCACCTTTGTCAGTGGAACTCTGACCACACGTCCCTGTGGGGAGAGAAAGGCACACACACAAGATGGTTTTCGTTGAGTACTTTAAAGGTCCCTTAGGCTTCACAGGTAGAGGTTTCTACATTTCCTGCCCTCTGGGTGTGTGAACATTGGGCCAAACTCGAAAGTGTGATGTGGGAAACTGGGACTGGAGATAAGTCAGTCAGTGATAGGAAAATGGTGTAAAGGATTGCAGCTCAGCAGAATTTAGTGTTAACGTCAGCAGGGAAGGGTCTGGAGTCAATGCCACCAGTCTGGGAGACAGTAACACCTTTTCCCAGCTCACTCAGCGTGTGAGCTCCTTGAGGCTGCCTTTCACCTACTGAACACATTCACAAATGAGTAACTTAACCACTGAATGCATCATCTCCACTCTCTTGTCCTTTCTTTCTGTGCCTCTGTATGTGTAGTCTGCTTACAGACATCTACACACTCACATGCACATTGACTTTAAGCAAAATTACATTTCTTCATCTCTTCCCTCTCTAACAGTCAAACCCTGGTGATCCTGTGAATGCAAATCAGCTGCATTTCTGGTTTAGCTGTAATCTCTGCTGTATAGCTGAGGTCTGTTTGATGTTCTTTAAGTGGTGGAATTGAAAGAACATTTCACCGCTAACTGGAAGAGCTACTAGTTTATTAAATCCTTGATTTGAAATCTTACTGTCAAAGAAAACACAGTCAGCTGATGCTGTGAAAGGATTGCATTGTCAATTCTTGCTAAGCCTTAAAGCTGGCATCAAGCATAAAGTAAAGTGACATTAAATGAACTGACAATCTGAGGTTTTGAGTGTAAACCTCCAGGAAATAATAACACGGCTTTTCAACGTAAAAAAAGAGAGTTTATGGTTAAAAATAAAATAAAGGAAAATAAAAAAATAATAAATTGTTATGAAGCAAAACCCAGAATACTATTTTAGAGGATCTTTTCCTTCCCCTTCCCCCTCTTTTCAATTTAATGTTAGCAAAGCAGAGGTGACAGAAAAGATTTATGAGAAACATTTTTAAAGGTGGGTTCACCGTGTGTGTAAAGCAGACAGTGTCTGAAGGGCCTGTAGCATTTGCACTTTATAGAAAATGACAAAAAGTGACTATTGCAGAAACAACCAGCACAGCAGAGGTGGAAATTGATTGCACTGAGGGAAATCTGTAAGAGCGGTGTGTGATAGGCAGCTACTAGGCTTTAATGTCCAGCTCCGAAAAGTTCAGAGGTGAATTAGCAACTTGAATGATTTTATTGTGGGTTGAATTTAATGAGTATCAACTGGAACAGGTAATTTTGTGAGTTAGATGCAGGCTGGGGAGAAAGATGAGAAAATGCCATTGCGAAACAGAAGCCAAATGGAATTCTTGCCACTAAACAAAGTGTGTGATTGTCACAAGGATCCAGACCAGGATTGTTAGGCTTGGAGAAGAGGTTTTGGGGAGACCTCATTTTGGCATTCCAGTAAGGATGGGGGGCTTATAAAATGGGGGGCTTATAAGAGAGAGAGACAGTCAGACAGTGACAGAACAAGGGGTTACCATTTCAAACTATAAGGGATTTAAATTATATGTTAGGAAGAAATTTTTCCTCGTGAGGGTGGTAAGACCATGGCACAGGGTCCATGGAGGAGCTGTGGCTGCCCCGTCCCTGGCAGTGTTCTAGGCCAGGCTGGAGGGGGCTTGGAGCAACCTGGGATCGTGGAAGGTGATTCTGCCTAACACAAGGGTGGAACAAGGTGATCTTTAAGGCCTTTTCCAACCCAAAATAATCTGCCAGTCTCTGATTCTTCTGATTTATCTTTCCAGGGGAATTTATCATTCCGTGGGATGTCATGAAGTTAAGTGTGGGTATAAGAAAGGGGTGGGAGGGAAGGTGTTTTAAGGGTTTTTTTTTTAGTTCTACTGTGTAATCCATTGGCAATAAATTAAATTAATCTTTCTCAATTTGAGCCTGTTTCATCTGTGAAGGTGATTGGTGAGAGTTCTTCCTGTTTTTATCTTGATAGATGTGCTTTTCTATCATATTTTTCCCTCTGTCCTGTGTATGGAATCATAGAATCCAAATTAGTATGGGTTAGAAGGGACCTTAAAGCTCATCTCATCTCATTCCAATCCCCTGCCATGGGCAGGGACACCTTCCACTATCCCAGGCTGCTCAGGAGCCATCCAAGGTCAACATACCACATTATGGATGTGCTACTTATTTGTTAAATATTCTTGTGCATCTCATCTTTTATCTCCTCTTTTCTCATGTTCAGTTAAGTTCTACTTTTGTAAAGTGGAGGGAAGGCACTTGCTATTTCAATAAAAGCTTTCCAGATGAAATGCCAAAGAATATTCCATAGGAGCTAGATGCTGTTATTATTCTGAACAAGATGTAAGTCTGACTTTTCTTTTTTTGCAATAGCTTTTCCTAAATATGATTTCAAGTCCTTTTCAATTTAAGGTCAAATTGTCAGGAAATATAAAAAAGGTGCCAGTTACCTCCTCCAGAAAACACATCTCCTGCCTACTAGCACTTTAACTTATAATGAAGGTCCTTTCCTTCTTGGAAATGTCCTTCAAGATTGTCAAGTTCTTTTAGAACAAAGAAACACATGCCTGAAATAGGCTGTGGTGTTTCAGAGGCTGCAGGACAGCCTGTGTGTAGGCATTCAGAGCACTCAACTGTTTCAGCTATGTAAAATTCATTTTTCGTATGTTTTTTGTCAAGAGCCAACTCTTTCCCTGTTATATTCAAACATAAAAGAATGGCTACTCATGGATATGGAAAGAGCCTGTCTGAGAGTTGTACCAATGCAACCAGGAGAGAAGCAAATGGATGTCCCATGGATGGAAGTGTTCAAGGCCAGGTTGGATGGGGCTTGGAGCAACCTGGGATAATGGAAGCTGTCCCTGCCCATGGCAGGGAGTTGCAATGAGATGATCTTGAAGGCCCCTTACAACCTACATGATTCTACAACTGGGGGATGGGGCACTCACAGCTGCTCTGAGCAACCTGTGCCACCTCCTCATCACCTTCACAGTCAGGGATTTCTTCCCAATATATCCCACCTAACCCCATGTGGAACTTCTGTGAGGAAAAGTATGAGAAAAAGTCTCTGTTTCTACGATGGGACTTGACAGGTTGATGAGAGGGATATGACATAGATCTGCTAGACCTGATACTTCTATTTCTGTACTCCTATAAAGTGCTGGAATTAAGTTGGTGAATCAGAGATTTGGGAATTCCTGCACTTCTGTTTCTAATGCAGCATAAAATGCTTTCAGGCTTGGCACCTCTCAGGACTGAGAATCAGGGGTCCAGTTTGGCTTTGGGATACCCCACAGAGAGTTACCCAAGGGGAGAGTTAACTTGTTAAAGGTCTAGTCAGCGGCCTGTGGCAAAGCCATAAGTTGCATGGTGATCCCTCCTGTTCCAGTCAGAGTATAATCCTTGTTTGAACACGTTATGTCTGAGTTTAACTAGCCTTGAGTTACTAAAGACACCCAACTTAGTCTCATTTGAATTTTCATTTGTCATGCAGGTCAAAGACTGCACGTTATTGTTTGACCATCTCAGTGAGAGCATCCAAGCAAAGAAGTCCAGTGGGAACTTGAGTACCCTGTATAACTGGATTTTGAGTTGTACATTGTCTTGTTTGGATGTCTCAGAAGTGTTTATGTGAAAATAAGTCAGAATAGACTGACCAGGTAGTTTTGTGGGGATATAAACATTTTCTCAAAATGGACTCTATATTTGGATCTTACTTTAGATGAAAATATAGATGCCATTTTTAAATATAAATTTTAATTTTATTCCCCATAACTATTCTGTCCTGAACTGTAAGTACCTGAGCTGTCAACCATCTTAAATACACTTTTATTTTGCATTAGTACCAGATTTAGATTAAACTACATGAAGAGGAAAGGAGGTGATTTCTGGCAAGGTAAGTGGAATTAGGCCAATTTACATTAGATGAGAACCTTTTGTCTCTGCCTTAATTGCTCTTTTCTCCCTGGTTATATATAGAAACCTTCCATCAAGACAGTTATCAGTTTTAAAGAAAGAAAGGAGAGGGAAGGGAAGGGAAGGGAAGGGAAGGGAAGGGAAGGGAAGGGAAGGGAAGGGAAGGGAAGGGAAGGGAAGGGAAGGGAAGGGAAGGAAAAAGAAAATAAAGGAAAAGAAAAGAAAATAAAAGGAAAAAAGAAAAGAAAAGAAAAGAGAAAAGAAAAGAAAAAAGAAAAGAAAAGAAAAGAAAAGAAAAAAGAAAAGAAAAGAAAAGAAAAGAAAAGAAAAGAAAAGAAAAGAAAAGAAAAGAAAAGAAAAGAAAAGAAAAGAAAAGAAAAGAAAAGAAAAGAAAAGAAAAGAAAAGAAAAGAAAAGAGAAAAAAGAAAAAAGGAAAAGAGAAAAGGAACATTTGTAGTTAGCTGTGTCTGAACTCCTGTCTTGTTTGAGTCTTTAAGTAAAAGATAAAAGAAAGCAGTAGTTAGGGTGTGTTTCTGAGAGTGAGCTTGTAGGGGGGAAAGCTACATTTAACATATTGCTCTTATTTAATTCAGCCAACTTTCCCACCCTGACTTCAAAACGAGCAGGCTTGATTGATGGAGAAGGGGAGTAATTTATTGTGAACCTACTGCTCTGAAACAGGAGCACTGATAAACTTGGCAGTTGTTCTGAAAGGAATTGTGATTAATACTTTGAGCTAGAGGATAAAGCAATGGATAATTTCACAGAAATTCAACAGCTGAAGGAAAATTGCAGTTAGTCAGAGGCAAACACTCTCATTAGTATTTCTATTTGTATAACAGAATGTGCACCAGTGAATTGAAACCTAAAGGCATACACACAATAGAAAAGCAAGCATTATTTATGAAGCTGATTTATATATATATATTCTACCCTTTCCTGGTGTTAAGATTCTTCAAAATATTGCACTTTCTCCCCCAAATTCTGCAATAGCTAACAGTCATTTTTCTGTAATAACAGAAGAACTTTTGTTTTGATTTATATGGTTTAATCTGTAGTATGTATTTATATGTCCTTTACCCTACTTCAGGTACACTTCTCAATTTACAGCATTCCTGGTTTCTAAATGGACAATCATTTTTCAAATGATTATTCATAGAGTTAAGGAATGATTTGGGTGTGAAAGGACCTTAAATCTCTTGTTCCAATCCTCCTGCCATAGGCAGGAGCACCTTCCACTAGACCAGGTTGCTCAGAGCTCCTAATCACCTTGACCATCTCTCTTGCCAATAGGGAAAGATAACAGAGGACGGTTTATCTCAAGTGAAACATCTAAAATACCATCAGAATTGGAAATGTCTGGTGAAGAAAGGTCACAGCTGAGACTCCTGACAGCCTCGTATCTCAAAGGAAGAATGACTGTAATACCAGTTTTGAGCCAGACTCAGGTGTTCCTTTGAAGAACAGAGCTCTCTCTGCATGGAACATCCCTGAGCATTTTGGAAATGGATCTTTCAGCAGAGACACACTAAAGAAATATTTGCCTGAGCAATGTGCAAATAAGGCTTTAGCTGTATTTGCACCAACAGAAATTCGTGCTTTGCATATGGTCTTTCCTTTCTTCAGAAAACAGATGGAAAAAGATATGATGTTAAAAAAAAATGAGTTTATACCCAAACATAACATATACAGATGCTAAGTACATGTCTTTACATGTACATATCATAAATCTTACTTCAGGCAAATTTTAAGATCTTTATTTAAAGAAAGAAAAAACAGTTTTCTTGCATTAACCATGTTTGCTATTAACTGCTGTATTCATTGATTAGGATGCTTAAAACATAGAATTATTAGATGTATTTGCAATTTATTCATCAGTAAGAATATAACTTGTTGATAAATGTTTTTACAAATTTATTTATTTATAGTTACTATGTTTTCAATGCAGTCAGTAGGAGCTGTAAAACCAAATTCATCCCAGAACTGTTGCTGGTTGCTAACTGCTAGTACAGACTTTAAAGTCTGTACCTCAAAGTTTGCAATTTAACCATAATCAAGACAAAACCCAGTAGTTACCTTTCCCAAGATGTTTGAAATTAAATGGGAAATGAAAAATCATATTTTTTCTAAATGCTGTGGGGAAAATAAAATCAAGCAATTTAACTACTGATGAGAATTTGTCTGACTCCATGAGTGCAGCCAGCTCAAATATCACATCAGAATTATTTAGCAAACCATTAAGGTACATTACACACCACAGAATCATAGAATGGCCTGGGTTGAAATAGAACATTAAAGATCATCAGTTCCAACCTCTGGTATCAGCAGGGACACCTTCCACTATCCCAGGTTTCTCCAAACCCTGTTCAAACTGGCCTTGGACACTTCCAGGGATGAGGCTGCCACAGCTTCTCTGGGCACCCTGTGCCAGACTTCACCACCCTCACATGGAAGGAGTTCTTCCAAATATCCAATCTAAACCTGCTGTCTGTCAGTCTGAAGCCTTTCCCCCTTTCCTTGTCCCTCCATGCCTGTGCTGAAAGTCTCCCCATATTTTCTGTAGGCTCCTTTCATGTACTGGAAGGTAGATATGGTGTAGCAACATCTTCCTTGATATTTTTATGAAATACAAGAGGAAAGAAAGGTGAGATTTCACTTGCAGATTAAGCCACTTCATCAAATATTCAATTGCTCCATTATGTTTCTTACATGTAGGTTCAATTGCTGTCTGAGGTGCCCTAAGGTACACCAAAAGGGTAAAAAGGACTTTCTGTCCCATGCTCTTTGCCTTGACAGGGGTGTGGAAGCTGTGGGTACCCTATGGTATCTGAAACTCTAAGCACCAAAGTTTAGGCAGCTGAGTCAAGTTACTCAGTTTAACATGAGTTACACTGCAGCAGATCTCCACTGGGTACCACTCTATGGGGTAGAACTCCATACACTTGTTCAGTTTCTCATGAGTATGTTGGGACAGATGTACTGTTTCATAGACCTGGCCAAAAGTTCAAGATTCACGAGATATGGTAGATCCAAAAGATTTATCTGTCAGGTCTTCAGGTCCCAGAATTCCCAGAATGGGAAAAGGAGAATGGAAATAGAGTTTCTTCAGACTTATGCTCTGGATCTTATGAAAGCCTGTAAAATCTGAGATGTTCTAAACCTGAACTCAATGAAGTGTTATTTTTGAAATATTTTTGAGAGTTTTTCAACTGTTTGTTATTAATTATCCATTTAAAAATTACTTTATTTGATGAGTTCAGATGCTTTGAGGGATCAGCAGTCTGCTGGCTTGCGCTCTGTATTGGGCCAGAAGCTCCAAGGGAAGGTGAAAAAGCCTGATGATGGTTATAGAAATGTTATAGCACAACCTCTCTGCTTTTAATAAACCATTTTTGAAGACAAACTTAATGTCATGCGTTTCCAAAAAACATGGGACAACAGGGTAAACTTGATTCTGTCGTTATAGAATCATAGAATCATGGCATGCTTTGGGTTGGAAGGGACCTGAAACACAATCTAGTTCCAACCCTCTGCCACAGACAGAGACGTCTTCCACTAGACCAGGCTACTCAAAGCCCCATTCATTTATATTTTTAAGAACAATATTTTGTCAATATTTTTGGTTTTCTCAAGAAGGATAATGAGCTCTGAAGGTTATAGACAGGTACTTGTATGAAAATCAGATGATCTTAGAGTTCACTTTGAAATATGCAAACAACAGCTGGCCCAATATCAAAGGCTATAGACAAGGCAGCACATTTTTCTAATACCTCTTTAGGGAAACTTTGCCCTACAATGCTATTAGGTGCTATCATTCAGAGGCATAATTTTAGCTAACATTGTTATGCTGATTATAGCCAGGTTTATGTTTCGATCTCAGCCGACCCTAGGGAATTAATTTCTGATTCAATTAAATGACTAGGTGACATTCAGTCTGAATTTTTACCTGAAATTAAACTCTGAGAAAGCAGAGTTCATCTCAAATTGCTGCCATCTACCTCCTGCACTATGCTGCAATACCTTAATGAGAACTTTATAAAGCTGAACATCCAGGTTTCCAACCTTGAGATTGTCATTGCCATGAACTGTTCTTTGGGAGCTTGAAGGGTGACACCATAGATTACCCAGAGAAGCTCTGGCTGCCCCATCCCTGGAAGTATCCAAGGCCAGGATGGATGGGGTTCGCAACAACCTGGGATAGTGGAAGGTGTCCCTGCCCATGGCAGGGACTTGGAATTGGATGTCCTTTAAGGTCGCTTCCAACCCAAACCATTCCATGATTCTATGATCCCAAAACTGAATTCTATCATCCTCTTATTTACTAAATGTGTGACAAGTGTTATTACCCAAAGAGGATGAGTCTTGTATGTTTATCTGGATTGTATCTGGGCTGCTTATAATTAATTTGTTCCAAGAGAAATCAACAGACCTGTCTGCAAAAGTTACCTCAGAAATTTAGTACAGCAAATATTACCATATAATTCTAGGGTAATTCTAATTCACCATTTAATGTTTTGTTTTTCTTCTTGCTTATAGCACAGGCATCATATCTCAACAATATTCAGAGAATCCAGAAAAGAAACAAAATGGTGAAATCAAAATTCCGTGCAAACACAATCTCACTGGAAAAGTTACAGCTATGACAGACAATTTTCTAAGGTGAAGAGTTACTTTGCGGAGGAGCTTAATCACGATTTCCTCTCCAGAACTCTATGGAAGTTGAATATCATATATTCAGCATCATCAGAGCATGGAGGATCCTCATTAATCATCTGGAATGACACTAAGTGCCCATGTTTGGGCAGCTGAATCAAACCCTGAGAGCCTACACTAAAATGCTTTACACTTGCATTTGTCCTCCTCATCTGCCTTTATATGAGAGGAAAACTCACTTCCAGATGACACTTAAACTAAAACTGTATGTTTGGTCAGATTAATCTAATCCAAAATATTCCAGAAGAAGGAGGTAGAATAAGGATGTGTTCACCTACAGATGCTCAAGTTAAGTTCTTTTATTCCTCACCCTCTGGACTCACAACTGTGAAATTTTGGATACTCAGCAGTTGGCTTTTACTGAAACACCAGGAAACAATTCCACCTTTTTTTTTTAGTGGTTAGAACACTTCTCCTGAAGAGGGGAAATGCAAGTTTAAGCTCCGCATCTGAATGACCCAAATGCCCCTTTTCTCAAATGAATACTTTTGACAACTCAAATTTCAGCTCAAATCTGCCTCAGTTCTCAGGTTCTGAATCCTGCTTTCCCAGCAGGATTTATTCTTAATTTTAAAGTATGTGTATTGGACACTGAAATTCATGTTTTCCCTTCTGGTTTTTCTTTTTTCTTCCATTATCTCCTATCTCCTCTGCATTAGACAACCATGTTGGTTGTTAGTCCTCCCAGTTTCATTGTCTCTCTATTCCAGAAAGAATCTTTATACTCCATGTATAGATGTTGGAGTGACAGAAAAAATAAATCTCTCTTGTCAATAAACTGTTTATCTACCAAAGTAAGGAGTTATATTGTCCTCAAATTCAGATTCCAACCACAGCCTTCATCCCTGTCCTTCTTTTTGATGGCCTGTTCTGCAGAACAAGTAGCACATTCTTCATCTATGTATGTAACTACCCACAGCAACTTCAAAGATAAATTAAGCACATGTTAATCCGTGATTATCAGCCACAAATTTTCGAAAAATCACTGCAGATGCCAAAGTGTCATGACAGCCCTAAAAAATGAGTTTTCTAGTTATTTAAAACTGAAGTAATTTTTCTGGTTTTTCCTTGTACTGCTCTTTTTTGTGCCCTAAGGGTGTTTCAGGGTTTTTACATTTATTTTTTTTCTTTACCCAGCAGCCTTAAAACTTAAAATAATAATGAGTGAAGGTAGCACTGTGCAAGGTTGTGATTTAAATATTTCTGCTGATTTTGGTAGGTTTTGTATGAAGTCATTACTATCCTTGTGTTTCATTCCTTATTTAAAAATGAGGACAACAGCTCTTCCATACTTTAAATGAGTTTTGTGAGATTAAGTTAATTAATGTCTGTGAGGTCATCTCTTTTAATGGAACATGGGAGGTTTTCAACAGAACTTGTGAATTACTTAGAGGATTAAGAGTAGAATGGAGGTGTAAAATACTCATTATCATTCAAGCTCAGTGTCAGAAGTTGTTTGATTATTGCTTGTGTTATCCTGAGTTACTTTGCTCTCATATTTCCCCTGCAATTCAAGGGGGTTTATGAGTTTTTTCAGTGTACTGGGTATTAACCAGTCTGAGGAATTTTCTCAAAATTTGACCTTGTTCCTTTCTGCCTGAATACCATTGAGTTGTCCAAACTCACTTCATCCAAGGGCAAGGAGTTACTTTCCTTCTTGCTCACCCTAAATTCCTGCAAAATAAAATTGAAAGGAAGGCATAAATTTAGCTCAGTCATTCCTATTTTTATTATACTTTGCCAAGCTTTTAAAAAAAAAAATAAAGTATGTTGTTTTCAGCTGAGAAAAGTATTTAATCACAAACTGAGATTTAAATGTATACTCAGCTACTCTTTGTGAAATTCAGGTGCATATTTTGCTGAAAAGGTTTTTATTTAAGCGTGAACTTAAATACAAACTTATGTGCAAGACCTCAGCTCAAGGCAGAGACTAAACAAATGCCTGAGTAAACACATGCCTGAATTTAAGCATATGCTTTAATTTTAAAACGGAAATATCATTAAGAATAAACATATTTTAAACATAGCATACCTTGGTAAAGAAGGGCTTTGGAACCTACTTCTACCTGACAACTGAAAGTGCTTTTCCTTCTGTTTTCTGTGGCTCAAGCCTGGCAGTTTCTGCAGGCAGCCTGTGTTACAAATGTGTGGAATAAGGACTTGTAATGAACATTTTGGCAGATCCTAGAAGATGACCCCCTAATCAATCAAGATCAAAGATGTTTTATCACTGGCAATTGAGCAGCTATAGCTAAAAAAGGTGTTAATAGTGATAGTGATAGTGAGTGATAGTGATAGCAATAGCAGCAACAACAATAATGAAAGAAATCCCACCAAATGGCAACGCAGCTTTCAGTTGATGCCATCCATTTTCATTTCATGTGCACTATGGAAAATTCACCGATTTCCAGTCCATTAAAACACATTTCAGAGCTGTGTTGTTTGAAGTTACCTTACTTCAGAAACAGCTCTTTTCAATTAACTCTGAAACCTCTTTCAACAGCCTTTCATAAATAGGCCAACATCAATGGCATGCTCGGAGTCAGTGTGTATCTCTAATGGAAATGCACAATGGGCCACGCTCCATGCCTCCAGGGAGAACATCTTCCATTTCAGACAGATTCAATGAGAAGTTTTGCCAGCTATTCTGGGTCTCTCACTTTTTTGTCTCAGGTTTAGCTCATAGCTGATCAATGGCTGTGCTTTTTAATTACACTGTATGGTCTGTAATGATTTGTCACTCATTGAACCTGGGTGTTCTTTTTAGGCAACAGAGGGTAAAAGCAAGGAAGGAGAAAGAAAGGCATTAACCCTCTCAAAGACAAGAGGTTGGGATGTAACACATCCTACTATTTTGCTTGGCAGGTGTTTGCATGGAAAAGGGGGGAAAGTCAAAGTTAGAAGCCCAGGTTATGGGATTTCAAAATCCATGACTTGTAGTGAATATTTTCCAGTTAACCTAAATAAATTAAGAGTCTAATGTATGTTTTGAAACAACACTTTATATTAATATCAATGTATATTATACTTCAATATAATATTTATATTACATTAAAATAGTTATTTGCTATACATGTGGCTCACACTGGCTGGATACTCTGGAAACATGGAGTAAACTTCTCATCCTCTTGCCCAAAGAGCAGGCTTATAGCAAGCCTTGTATCAAGGAAGGTGCTTTAGCAAAGGCACAATCACACCTATGTAAATCAAACATCTTGTATGTTGGCCTTGTCTTGCACACTTCTGAATAGAGCATGGACAATGCCAGTACATGGCTACCCGTGTCTTCTAGATGTATTTCACACACCTGGAAATGTACTGAAATGCATCTGCATTATCCAGCAGAGCACAAAGCAGAAATTCCCAAGATAAAGGAGATTTGAGCTTGTAAGTCCCCACAATCCATGTCTCTTTCCTTCACCTTGTTACATCTCCCTTCAGCAGAGGTTTGCATTTAACAAATTGAAAATACACCCCTGGGGCTTCAAGTTCTTATGTCTGCCCCTAAATGTGATCTTCTTTTCTCCTAAAAACAGCCCTTCAACAGCCTATTTTGCACTTAAATGTGAAAAAAAAAAGTGCTTAATTCTTAGCCATAGGAATACAGGTGTGCTGGGATTCCATAGTAGATTTCTAACTAGAAATGAAACTCAGAACAACTTCCCCTCAATAAGCTCAAAAAAGGCAGATAATCTTATATTGGAGTGCATGACCTGTTTAGAAAAGGTGTCAGGTGCTGTGATTCACTGGCAGAGCAGGAGATTACAGCTGTTGATCTGGGGGCAGGATGTCTTTCAGATCTTTGCTTCTATGAAATTCAGACCGTTTTAATAAGTGCCTGAGAACAGATACAGGAATCCCAGTTTCAGCTTTCGTTTTGGAAAGTCTTCCTCTTCAAAGATCCAATATCTGATGATACAGGGTGGGTATTTGCTGCTATATGCTTTGCAAATGTACTGTGCCTGGCACATTCAAAATGAAGCAATATCAGCTGAGTGATTTCCCTGCTCTGTACCTCTAATTTTCAATCTAACACTTTTTTCTTTTCATTTCTTAATTCTCCCAGGTAATGACTGGCAATCATTAAGCCCAGTGCAATCCTAGTTTCTGATTGCACATCTGACTTTACGTTCTGATGACAATGATGGTCCTAATGGTGAATAAATCAGTGTTTCAGATTTCATCTTGCAGCTGAATATTCCAGTGGACCATTTAATATTTTAACAATTCAGAAAGTCTTCACATTAAGATCACAAAACACTACTTTTAGGATCTTTTCAAAGAATGGGTAAGGTGGAAAGGTATCACAGAGGATCATCCCACTGGTCCATGGGAGACACGACAGGGAAGGAAGAATAAGAGTCAATTGCTTCTAAAACTTAATTTCCAATTCCATTTTAAATTACAGGCTTTTAATTGTGACATAAATTAAGATGAAATATATATAATATAAAATATGTAAATATATAAATACAAATTAAAGAGACAATAAGGAAATGAAAGAAACATAAAGTGAGATACAATGTAAATAAAAAATTTAAAATTTTGCTTCAGAAGTTTATGAAGGAAAACATTATGATTTTCAAGATAGTTTTCTTTAGTAGCACTTTGAGAGAAAGTTTTCTAACTCTAAAATTTGATTTTCGCTGTACTTAGCTGATTTAGTCATAGTTTTCTCCTAGATTATATTGTATGTACCTGAATGGAAGATGCGATTTTTCTATGTAGGTTAACTCCTGAATCATGATCCATTTAATGGGTTTTTTCCCCTGGCCCCAGAGATTTTGCAGCACCTTCTGCATAGCAGCACAAGATATAAACGTAATGGAAAATCCCTGATTTCTTACAATCCTTTCCCCTTCTGTCTTCCCAACTTCCAGTTCCTTCCTGTGCCCTTACTGCACAGAATGAGAGCCCAGGCATGCCCATGGATAAAGCCACACTTCCAGGAAATGTAAGGAATTAGTTTTGATAAGGCCAGGCTTTCCATTCCCTGGTGAAGTGCTCTACGTGGTTTGAAAATATCTTACCCAAAACATGGGGGACATAGATCTGCTATTACCCAGTTTGTAAATCTCAAATATGCTTAGATGTTAATCCAAGTTAAAGGGAAATGGTTTGCAGAGTAAATTCCCTGTGCTGGCTCTAGACAAAGCCTTTGAACGCGCACAGAAAATGACTGGTGCAAGTGGAGGGACCTTTTCTGTAAGACAGAACTTGTGGATCACTCACCTGGGCTTGGCCACATAAATCTAACCTGTGTTGTACTTCTATCCTTTGAGGGATGTGGATCTAAATAATTTCAATGAACTTTCAGATATAACATAAATAACACTGCAGCACTCACTATAATTCAGCTGTAGCCATTATGAATCAAATATATCCCTCCAGGCCATGCATTTACCCCAGAGATGGAGTTGGCTTGCAGTTGCCAGAGCTGTGTTAGTCTGAATACATCAGGCTTACATGGGGGAGTGAACATATGAGTAGTTTTGCATGTAAAAACCTAAATAAAAGAAAAAAATCTCCTGCTTGCAAGTCCTCAGCTGATTTCTTTTTTTTTTTTTCTCCCTTTTTCTGGTGTCCCAGCTCATGATCAAATTCTGAAATGAAAGAACAATACCTTCCATCTGAATCCCAAACCATCAAAACCCACCCAAAAATCATTCAGGACAAGGTAGCCTACCAAGAACACACCTAAGCTCATAGTAAATCCTAAAGGGAAGCTTAAATTTTACTAATTTCTATGGAATTTAATCACAGACAAACAGAAATCAAGCACATGATTAGGTGCTTTCATGAGTCATTTTCATGAGATGAATCATTAAAATTAAGTATAGATTTCAGTCTCTAATGAAGAGAAAAAATAAAATGTCTAATTTTATCTAAGTAGTTCCAATTATATATATGGGTTTCTGTGGTATTTTAGCCAAGATGAATGTGAAAGTTTTCTGAATTGGGGTCCAACCTCTTTTTCAATTTAGGGACTAAAGATGAGATTGAATATCTCACAGTGGAACTCTGAGAAATTCCTGATTCCCATCCCATTAGTTGGATGGGCTCACAGAAATGCAAATGTTGTGTTCCATGGGAAATTCTTTTAACTTCAGTTCTTGTAATTTTTAATGCACAAAAAAAACTTGTTCAGGCAGCTTCCTCATTTCAATTTTACCCTTTTCTCATCTATTAACACTCACAATCTAAAGCTGTCAGGATCTCCTGTTCTGCTGAAGTCACCTAAGACTACTTTGGAACCAGTTGCTACATCAGTGAATGTGGATACTCATGAAGAAAGCTCAGTGTAAAAGCTGAAAGGTTTAATTCATACCCTCAGAGACAATCATGAAACAATCTGAGCAGCCTTGAGAGACAATTATGGGCCATTTATATTGTATTCAGTTAAATTCACTGTTACTACAATTATTACTACTGCTACTACTATGACTAGTGCTTTTACTGCTACTGATGGCAATGATTATAATGAAAATATAAAAATATGGAGCTTTTAGGTATAAACTCTAATCCAAAACTGCAGTAAGGTCAACAGGCACCAGCACAGGTTCCCAGAAAAGCTTGGCTGCCCCATCCCTGGAAGGGCTCAAAGCCAGGTTGGACAGGACTTGGAGCAACCTGGTCTAGGGTAAGGTGTCCCTGCCCGTGGCAGAGGGTGGACTGAGATGATCTTTAAGGTCTCTTCCAACCCAAACCATTCTGCCATTTTATGATTTAGAGAAATTAAGAATTAGTGAAAAAAAGACATACAAAGATCAACCTAAAGAGACATTACGAGGTAGGGGTAGGTCATATATTTCTTAAATCAGTGGAATAGATAACATCAAATAATGAGAGATATAAAAATCAGTTCTGTAAACAGTCAAGCAAAAACCCACACGAGCACATCTCATGTATTTTAAGGTGCTGAGTTGAATCCACCATTTTTGATTAGATCTGGATAAAAACCAGCATTATATTCCTGGTATGCCTTTCTACTTCCTGCACAGGAAGGGCATTAGACATGAAAAATGTCCTTGAAGTAGAACTGTCAGTTCCACTGTATAAACTGTGTTTTTTCTGAGACCATCCAGGCTTTGGCCAGCAACAAGATTTTTTCATCACGAAGGAGCTCACATTTAGTTAGCAACATGTCTGCATTTCCCCATATGGTTCCTTCCAAGGTGTTGTGTCATATACAATGATGTCACATTCTAGAGGAAGAAGGAAAAAAGGCCTCAAGCAGTTTTCTTCCTTTTTTAAAGCTTCACCGATTATGTGGTCGCTTTAAGCAGCCTGCTCATCTCTAGCATGCAGTTGGTTATCTGCTCTCCTTAATTTGAGCTTGCATGTATTCACACAGCTTTAAAAGCAAATGAACAGCATTTCTTACCAGAGATACAGTGATTATCTACCCACATTTTCAGTCCCATGTATTTCCACTGGCTTCTGAAGTGTGAGATTTTAAAGGGTGCAGTGTAAGGGTTTACATCTTTATCCAAGCTGCTATATTTACATGCCTTGTAAACCTGTGGTGCTTAAGGCTTTTGGCAGCACTGCTTTGATTTCATTTGTGGTTTTATAATTATGGTTTTATTCTCAGGCATATTATTCTTGGAATGTCAGCTTTGTAATGTAATGGGAATGTCCAGGAACATCCTTTGTTCTCTCAGTAAAACTACTTACACACGAATGTATGAGTCGCACAGGGGGCTTACAGAGGCCATTCCCCGAGTCTAGATTTCTTTTTTAATGTATAAAAGATTTTATTTTAGTCTTGATTATTATTCATGCACCTCTACAGTAACAAAACACCTCTTAATTTTTCACCATGAATTAATTTCATAGAACTGTGGCATGGTTTGAGTTGAAAGGGACTTTAAGACCTTAAAGACCTTAAAACTCATCTCATTCCAACCTCCTGCCATGGGCATTTCTTATTCGATGCTCAAAAATATCCTAAAAAAATCTTTTTAGAGTGGTGAGTAGGAATCTTTTATTCAATCCATTTTGAAATCAAGCACATTTAAGTTTTCCTATATTAAGCATAGATTGTTCCATGTCACATGTGAAATATCCCAAGTTTCTCATTCTGGAAAAGATATAGGTTACTTTTACACAGAGGCCCTACTAGAAATAGATGCACTGCTTGTGGTTTCAGCTAAAGGACTGCTGGTAAAATCAGGCTCGTGACCTTCAGGTCCTCCTCCTGTTGTGTACTTTCAGGAGAGTAATTTTAAACCCTGTGATTTCTTTTGCCGTGATTTGTTCTGCATAAACCACATCTTTGTGCAATTTAGCAGAGCTCTGAGATAGGATGGATTGGATTCATGGTGCAGAGGTCTGCACTGCAGAGCTACAGACAGTCTAACTGTCTTTAGTCCTCTAGGAAATTAAAGGAGAAAAGAGATGGTATCTAGGTTCAATACAGATAATCCTTAAATTCTTATCAAGTAAACTGCTCTAAATGTGACATTTCTTCTTAAAAATAGAAAATTCTTCATGCTAGCTGATTTGGAGATATTTTCACTGCAGAGGTCTATGGTATAGACAGCTGAACACTGTTCCCATCCTCCATGGCTGAGAATCTCTTGAAGGTTTTTGTGCACACGATTATCAACACACATTTTTCATAATTCATTTATTACCATGACAGGGTCTTGTTAACTAAAAGAAATGAATTTTCTGTTTAGACAGATGTTAACCTCCAGGTGTGCAAGCTTTTCTACACGGATAGCTACATGAATTCACCTGGAATACAAACTGCATAGACTATTTAAGTAATATTTACATCATTGGATATATTGGATGAGCAGGAAGATAAACATGACTACACACAATCAATAGGAATAGAACACAAATTGTGGATATAGTGCATGGGATCAAAGCAAAACTCTATGTTTGTGGTTTAAATACGGATGTCCAGCATGATGCTCTTGGTCAGCTAAAAGGGTTAGCTCAAGAACAATCACAGTTTGTTCATAAGTTGTGCAATAAATCCACATGATCCAACAATCCACATGAGACATTTTTTGCTTGAGACAAACCACGACAGCCCCTCTTGGCACCCAATTTGGGGCTCGGAGGGTTTGAGATAATGACAGATTTGATTCTAATATACAAAATTGAATTTATCACTGCTATTGTTGTGTAGCTCTTAATTGTCAGGCTGTGAGTGGTATGAGATAGCAGGAGCTGCCACACAGCATGTCAGAGCCACAGCAGTACCAAGCATCTCTCCAGGAAGTATCCAAGGATGGCATAGATATAAAAGATTAAGCACAAAAGTACATATCCTGCTTGCATCTCCCGTCCTCTTAGCATCCAACCTGCCAACATTTATGACCATGTTAAATTCCAGTCCTGCTCTTTGTCTCCTTGTTCTTAGCTAGATCCTACTTGGAGTCCTGCCACCAGCTCTGGGATCCCCAGCACAGGAAGGACATGGACCTGTTGGAGCAAGTCTGGAGGATGCCATTGAGATGATCAGAGGGATGGAGCATCTCTGTTATGAAGAAAGGGTGGGAGAATTGGGATTATTCAGCCTGGGAAAGAGAAGGCTTGGTGTGACCTAATTGCAGCCTTCCAGTACCTGAAGGGAGCTTACAAGAAAGATGGGAAAAGACATTTTACTTGGGCCTGAGGTGATAGGATGAGAGGGAATGTCTTCAAGTTGACAGAGAGTAGGTCTAGATCAGATATCAGGAAGAAGTTCTTCCCTGTGAGGGTGGTGAGGCCTGGCACAGGTTTCCCAGAAAATCTGTGGCTGCCCCATTCCTAGAAGTGTTCAAGGCCAGGATGGATGGGGCTTGGAGCAACCTGGGATAGTGGAAGGTGTTGCTGCCCATGGCAGGGACATTGGAAATTGATGACATTTAAGGTCCCTTCCAACCCAGGCTGTTCTATGATTTTATGATCTACATCACTGCATTAATGGCATCGGTTACATGACTGGGATGAGATGTATCTGACCAAAGGTAAACATTTACGTAGGTCAGATATTTGTACCCGAAAATTGTGTGTTTCTCTCTGTTTTCTATTAAGGAATCCCAGGGTAACTAAATTAGGTGTGATCGTGTGTACTGTAGATATCTTAAGAACAATAAAATAAGTTTCAACCTCAAGGTCTCATCAGTTTTGTCAAAATTATGTCACAAGTAGCCTTATTTTCCAAAAATGTCTAGAGATTTTGAAAGCCTCCTCTGCTGAAAGCAAATGTCAGACCATGGACTCTGGAAGAGGTCACTTGGTGTGTTGCTCCTCTAACAAAAACCAAATGTACCTCAGTAATTTCTGGCTGATGTTAATTTAATCTATTTTAAAAAATATGAAATACTGAAGACTGCAAGCTTTCCAGGTTTTACTAAAAGATTTTTCTTAGCATCTAGCCACAACTGAGCTTTAGTGCCTAATCTCATAATCACAATATGAAGCAGAAAACTGAAGGGGTTTTTTTTACTCAAAAGCAGTAATTTTTTGGTAACAATTGTCAGAGTAAAAGAAAAAGCAGGTAATTTTACAACAGACCTATATTAACCATACTTTCCTGGGGAAAAAAATGGTCTTCATTTTAACCTTCTAATTAATATAACCAAAAAATACAAAATAAACC
This sequence comes from Coloeus monedula, assembly GCF_965178545.1. Classification (NCBI taxonomy): domain Eukaryota; kingdom Metazoa; phylum Chordata; class Aves; order Passeriformes; family Corvidae; genus Coloeus; species Coloeus monedula. The sequence continues at coordinate 116,190,550 of NC_138782.1, forward strand.
TTGAAGCTCATAATCAAACTGGCTGTGGAGACATATGGAAGTTCTAGTTTCTTTTGCAGATTAATGCACTCATTTTCAAAATCTCCAACATATGTTCACTTCTAACATTTATTGACTGTTTCTGTGTTCTCTTTATATTCAGTTGATACTCATGAATCAGTGCTACTGCAAAGGTAAATCATGGAATCACAGAATGGTTTGGGTTGGAAGTTGTCAGGGTCCCTTCCCCCCTGCCATGTAGCCCTGGGAGAGGGGCCCTGGGGGGAGACACGGGGTTTCCCTGGCCCTGCTCAGCCTCGTTCCCCTTTGGTTGTTTTGTGTCCCCTGCGTGGGCAAGGACCCTCGGGTCCCATGATTGAGCAGTTCCTTGGCAGATCCCGGCCATGCGGCTGAGGAAATAAACATCTCTGAAACATCTACCAAGAATCTGTCCATAGATATTTCTTTTCCACGGGACTCGTTGTTTGATACGCGCGTTGCAGTATCCCCACTGTAACAGGAAGTGACCTAAAAGATCATCCAGTTTCAACCCCCTGCTATGGCCAGGGACACCTTTCACTAGACCAGGTTGCTCCAAGCTCTGTCCAACCTGGCCTTGAACACTTCCAGGGATGGGGCAGATGCCACCCTTGTGTAGGTGTCACTCTCTCTTACCTTGGAATAAGCACAGAACGCACAAAACAATAGTCTCTTTCTTTCATCTGTGTGATAGACACCCAGATCCACTGAGCTGCAAGTCCTCCTCCTCCCCACCCAGCCAATGTCCTGAAGCAGCCACCGTGCCCGTGTTAGACACACCTCCCACTCCAAATGCATAATTTTCTCATCTGGGTCATATGAATAATAATAGAGATTTTTCCTTTTTTTGTGGCTTTCGATCTGACGTTATTTCATCATTAAATGGCTGAATTCACTGGAATTCATAGCACTTTGTAACTCCTTGCAAACTTTGCAATTCCAGGGCTCTGCTGTAGCAGGTTTAAGAGCTGCCATTTGGCTTGGAGATTCTTGGTCCCCCTTGGTTCAGACTCAAGCTGCACTTCCTATAAATCCCATAAATAGAAGATAATTCACTTCTCATTGCAATCTCATAATATGAATTGCCTCCTCTTTTTGTAAATTTTTTTTCCATAAATGACACATTTGACTAGATTTTTATTTCCATGAAAAGGAAGGGGTAGCCTCCATTTCTTTTTAGCTTGTCCTGAAATACTCACAACAAAGGAAGAAAACATGTTAAAACAGGAAAGAGCAGGCTTAAACAACAAGAAAACTGTCAACACTTTGGCCTTCACAAGCTCAGGAAAAGAGCTGATGCCTCACACTTTCATGGAAATGAAGATGTTAATGAGGAAATAGGGTAGGGAGTGAGAAAGGGAAACAAAGAATGTGGTTTCTGGGCCTTTATTTTGTAAATATTTGGACTCATGCAAATTTGTTAATTGAGGCAATTGATTTTTGCCTGAAAATGGTCGCAATGTCTAATTCATTAAAGCCTAAAATAACATCCTTTGGGCTAAACAGGGTCATTTCATTTGTAACCTTTTAGTGATGTATTAACAATTTGGAAGCATTTCGGTGCATATCTTAAAAAGTGCCACATTAACAGGAATGGGCCCGGAGAAAGAAAAAAAAAGAAAGAAGTTACAAACACACACACATGCAGGAGCACACACACACACACACACACATGGCCTCCAGCCCCTGTCCTTCCTCTTCTGCAGCATTTTAAGGTCTATGTTTAATATTGCCAAGCCTACTTGAGTGATAAATGCAACTGTATAAAAATTACTTATTACAAGCTGTCATGTTGCCTCACTCACATCAAAGGGCTAGAGGCACTGTACATAAAGCTCGAATCTCCACCTTGACAGCATCGGCAGCGCCTTAAAATAAAATGCTTTCAGTCATGAATACAAAACATAATTTACCTTTTCATAATACTTCAGTTTTGAAACACTTTGGAAAGCTCATGTTACCATCAAACCTTTACCTGAGCTGTGCCAGCACCCAGTTAATTCTGAGTTGTCAATTTACTTCAGCACTGCTTTCCATCACTCAGCCTTTGAAGAAACACTAAGCTGTTCAAATTGCCATCCCCTTAATTTTTTTTTTTTTTTTTAAGTTATATTTATCCTCAGTTCTTTGGTGGTGAGTAGCTGACACAATAGGATTATTCCAAGCATTAAATTACAATTTGGGAGAGTGCCTGCTTGCTATGTTTCTTTTTCAGAATCCCCCCCACTTTCTGTGTGTTCACAGAGTCAGAAAATATTCCTGGCTCTCCTTCCCTGCTTTCCCCCCACCTTTTCCATAGAGTCCGGTTACACAATTCCCCTTGAATTGCTCCTCCCTTCCAACGTCTGGCTGAGATCAGAGGTTTAATTCCTTGCTGTGGTAGCCCAGCCACCCGTTTTCTCCTGCGTTAATACTGTACTGATGCTTAAACATAAAAGCTCACTGTAAGCTGTGAATGTCAGCGAGATGGAAATTGGAAGTGAAGGTTCCAGGGAGACTGGCCGGGTAAGAAGTGATGCGTTGTGACTGTTTTTATAGTTGGTCATGATGCATACAGTATGTGAAGTTCCCATCTGTACTGGTGTCTGCCCACCAGCCACCCTGCCACATTCACAAAAGTGGCTCCAGCACTGAGCGCAATCGGAACAGAACTGCAGATGCCTCCCTTTAGCCCAAATTTCTTTTGACAATGTTCACATCCAGTTAGGGCCCAAAGTGCTTGTACTTGTCAGGAGGGATAAGGAGTGAGGAAAGTAGTCCCTTTTCAAAAGCGAAACAGAATCGCCAAAGGAAATATTTTCTCTTCTTCCCCCCTCCTCTCCCTCTTCAGCTGCCCCCACCTTTGCAACTCCCTGTCCTCCTCTTCCCTTCCCCAGAGATGCAATGTCCAAAAAAAGAAAATTAAAAAAAAGAGAAAAAAATAATTAGATTGGCATCTCTGATACAGCTCTACAGAAATTGTCTTTTTATTTTTTGTCCAGTGATTGGTGGAGGAAGGAAATTCAACTGGGAGAGAGGCAGGGAGGGAAGATTTTGGATTTGACAGGGCTGACTACAACAGCCCACAGGAGACATATCGTGCCCACGAGCTCTGGGATTCAGCTACAGGGGGATTTGCTGTCCCTAGGGGTTGCTTAGCTAGGTGGCAGGAATGGGTGCATTTCCTATGCTATTTGAAGCTATTTTGATTCCACCCATACAGATATCATTTGCCAGAAACAAAATATATTTCCCCTCATATTCTTATCTTTCTTTTTTTTTTTTTTAATTTTTCTTGATTTTAATTTATTAATGGATCACTTAGCAAATAAAGGCAATGATGCTTTTGTTTATAACACAGAGTCAGAACTCAAAGATTTTCTAATGGCTGATGACAGGTCCATGATCTTCAGCTTGCTCTGGCCACAGCTCTGTGCCTCAGTTTCCACAGCTGTAGAACAGTGAAATAATGCAAAGCTCTGCCAGTAAAGGGCTCTGAAGATAGGTTCCTCATCCTTTATTGGGTGGATATCTGGTGACTGATGTGTTGGAGATCAGAGCAAGCTTCAGTAGATAAAGCTGTATTAGTACAAAGAATCACAGAAGAATGGAATGGGTTGGGTTGGAAGGAACCTTAGAAGTCATCTTGTTACAACACCTTCTGTGGGCAGAGACACCTTCCACAGACCAGGTTGCTCCAAGTCCAGTCCAGCCTGGCCTTGAACACTTCCAGAGATGGGGAAGGCACAACTGGGCAACCTGTGACAGGGTCTCAGCACTTTCTGAGTAAAAAATTTAATTCTAGTATCTAATCTAAACCTGTTTTCTTTCAGTCTGAAGCCATTCCCTCCTGTTCTGTCACTCCAGGCCCTTGTCCAAAGTCTCCCTCCAGCTCTCCTGGAGCCCCTTTAGGTACTGGAAGGTTGCAAGACGTTAATAAATGTTTCTAAACAAGCAAATATTCACAGCTGTGACATTTCCAGTGTACTCATCCTGCAAAGTTCCCTCACTCCAGCCCAGTGCTCTCACCTGGGCATACCTGATGTAAAAGGAGTTTCACCCAGTAAATCCAGAGGACTTGCAGAGATCCAACCTATTCCTACTTCAGTAGAGGAAAGATGTTAAGAGGAAATCTCCTGTTCACATTAGAGTGAAGATGATTTGACAAAATCTCTTAATTTAGCACCTAAATAAATTACCTCACTATTTAAAAAAATCTTCTTTTAATTTGGAATACAAATGTATCTGACATGCTGTCCAGATACCTCCCCTTATCTTTTAAGATCAATAAGAATTAAATAGCAATAAATATTAGATTTATAATAAATATTATATATTGTATATACTGTCTGTAGAACAGAAGGTAAACAGGAATTAACTATTAATAAGTAGATTCCTATAAAATTTTTCCTCATATGTTTAAACAGAGTAGTAAATTTGTACTTTTTCTGTATTTTGGTTTTGAAAAGAGCTAGAAATTTGGGGAAATGTAGGCATCTAATCACCTTAAATATTTTCAGACTGTATTAATAATGTTTTCAGTTCTGGTACGTGTATTCAGCAAACTGGCTGAATTGAGATTAAAAGACTAACAAAGCAAAAACCACTCTGGTTTCAATATTGGATTACAGCATCATATCAGACAAAACCAAAATTTTATAGGAACCTTGGGCTGAATGCCGGTTGGTTGGCTGAAGTCATGATGATTTTGATTTTATTTTGCCCCTTGTCCAGGGTAGCTGCAGTGTAGCCTCTGGAATCTCTGGCATGTGGGACAACAAAGAACATGTTTATGGGCACTGCATGTTCTGAACAAACTTTTGAGCAAAGTAGGCTCAGCTTGACTTTCATTCACTGCCAGTTCCTGAGGATTCAGTTGTGTTTTCCTGGTTCTTTGGGAAGAATTGCAGTTGCACAAGGCAGCTGAGGGATTATATCTACGCTGTTGGCATAGTGTAGCAACATGACTGTAAACCTGGAAAACAGCCAGAGGGAATGAAAAAGGGGAGGAGTTCCCCCAACCACCCCAAGCAACCCAAAACAATCCCAAACAACCGAAATCCTCAAGCAACCCGAAACAATCTTAAGATCTGGATGATAGTTATAAAAAACCTGTTTTCCCAGGTAGTCCTGAAGCCCTGGATTTTGTTCCTGGAGGAGCTGGATGTGCTTTCCCTCCATGTTCTCTCCACCTCATATTGGATCTGACCCATGTAGCTGTTTCACAGTCCTAGAGAGGAGACAGAAAAGTTCAGGGAGGACAGAAATCCATAAATCCATATTTAATCTCAGCATCAGCAGGGATCCCTAACACAAACTTTTATTCCACTTTGCGGAGCAACCATCTGATGGGAGGGGTACAGCTAAATTTTCCCCATGGGACTCAAAGGGAAATGAGACTGCAGAATGGACAGTGTGTGAACTGACATCACACAAACAAACAAAAAAAACCAAACCAAAAATAAAAGGAGGTAAAAAAAGGAGTTTAAAGGGGTAAGAATAACTGAGATTTTACCTTCAGTCTAAATGATAAACTAACAAGAGTTGAGTCACCTGATTGCAAAATTTAATGTACCTAAATGCCATTTAAAATTTTTTTTGAGATAGTACAAAACCAGCCCAGGCAAATCCATACCACCCTCACAAAACTATCATCATATGTGTTTCCTTCATTGGGAGAACACTCATTATAATGCTGGAATTCCATTATGTGGAGGAGCTGGTGCAGTCAGCTCAGTCACTGGCATTTGGAAGAGCTTTAATTAGCAGATTTCCCTCTTCCTCTGCAGTTCACTGAAGGAAAGGATTGATGGTGAGTGGAACTGGACATGATCACATGGAAGTTCTCTGAGGTCTTATATAAAACCTTAGTTTCCGAAAAGAGAAATACTCAAGTCCACTGTTTCTTACTCAAAAATAAAGTTTTGAAAAGGGAGATGATCTTGTGTTGAGGTATTGAATTACAACTCCAATGGCTCCTTCCTAGACTCCCTCTGCAATCTCAGGGAAGTAATTTTAGTCCAGCTATCTTCAAGTTTGAAATGTATTCTAAAATTATTTACTGAGCTTCCTACTATGGACAATGGAGAAGGAAGGAACCATGGGGTGGTTCCTCACTCTTGCTGTGCTTGCAGGTGAAACAGGACCAGGATATCTTCCCTGGCTCTGATGCCACTTGCCACTATCCAGTACTCCATATGTAAATCCTTTTACTGTTTAAAAGGGAGAGACTGCACCCAAACTGCATCTTAGAGTGTTATAAGCCAGCTTCCAGATAACAGCAGAGATTTCTTTGGGACAGTGTTGAATGGCCTAGGCTAAATGCAAATCACTGGCCATTCTAATAGCAAAAAAAAAAATAAAGCTCCTATTATAAATGACTGGACATCAAGCCAAATAATTGTAAATGTTTCCAGATCCTTGAGCAGAAACAAGAAGTGAAATTTCACATTAGAACTATGTGAAAGCTCTTGTTTCAGCACACGGCCAAGCTGTGCTTTGCTTCTTTAAATTTTACTGGGAATTTTTAGGAGGAAATTAGAAGCTGATAACTACCAGGGAATTTAGGAGGAAGAAAAATGAAAGCTATGTTTGCACAGGTTTGTGCAGTTGGAAATAGCTGAGTTTCACATGCCTCTGGCTCTTATGTTGGATTCCAGATACTGAAGTTTACTACTTTGTCTTTTGGCTTAAGCGTAGATGTAGGAACTTTTCCACTGACTGCACAAAAAGAAAATACAAACCCTTCTTGTGACACAATCCAATTCTTTACTGTTTTTTAATTTCTTCCAGTGACATCCCCATTGCTTTGGTGTGCCTGTTTAGGGAAGAAGAGTCCTCTGCTTTCTTGGTAGGGAGAGCTGGGATTGTGTGTGACACAGGAGCAGAAGAGTGTTGCTGCCTGCTCCGAGGTCGCCCTTCCCCCTCCCTGGTCAAACAAGCTAGGGCAGAAAAAAAATGAAATGTGAAATTGCCTCCCAGTCCTGACCTGGAGGGACTGTCCATAGACTGGAAAAGTCCACACGCAAAATATTCATCCATCTTCCCTGTGCATTCTATGAGGACTGTCACCAGGAGTGCCAATCTGCACCAGCTGAGTGATGTGCCATTTATCTGCTTGGAATTGAGTATAACAAGTCATTTTGTGTAGCCTAGGACAGCAAATATACATCTGGTGAAAACAGTATTCAGCTTCTTACCCATCCCTGGAAGTATCCTCAAGGCCAGGTCAGACAGGACTTAGAGCAACGTGGTCCCCGGAAAGTGTCCCTGCCCATGGCAGGATGTTGGAATGAGATGAGCTTTAAGGTTCCTTCCAACCCAAACCATTCTATGATTCTATATTCTGAGTCAGATTTAAGCCAGAAACCTAACGTAAAGCACTTTCTATTTCATGAAAAATTCCCTTCAAGTCAAACAAAACCATTACAATTCTCTGGTACTTTCTCTGCTTTTAGACCTATATTCTATTCTTATTCTGTGCGATTTTAGGTGTATTCTGGACTTCAGATAGGAATCTATCAATCAGACTTGTCATACTATGCTGTTTTTCAGATCAAGGCTACAAGTGGGAGGTTTTCCATTGACTGCACAAAAGGAAGTGTTGAACCTTCCTCTGACATGATCCTTTCTTCCTCTTTCTTAACTTTTTTGGCAGGAAAAAGCCCCTTGTGAGTGATATCTCTTGCTTAGCCCTATCTTTGAGTCAGGTTACTTCTTTGACTGGCTGTACAGGCTGTCAATATCAGTCATTTCAGACGAAGCCCTGTCTGCTTCTTCTCTGGCAATGAAGGCTCAGAGTATAAAACTGAAGTCTTTGAACTCAGTTTGACTATTCTCTTTCCCTTTTCTGTTCCCTTAAAAGCAAACGAGAACAGGTTTTTTGTGCACAAATACCTTTATAATATTACTGCACCACCACACAACACTGCTGATCATTGGAGATGAAGAAGGATAGCCCAGTCTATAAGTAGCTGTTGTTAACTGGGCTAACTGGCTGGAAAAATAATCTGATTATAGAACGGCAAATAGTAATTTTTTTGTTTGTTTGTTTGTTCTTGGTACTTCATATCTGTTTTTCAAAACATCAAAATAATGAAGGAGAAAATTATGGTGAGACCCTGACACAGGTTGCCCAGAGAAGATGTGGCTTCCCCATCCCTGGAAATGTTCAAGGCCAGGTTGGATAGGCCTTGGAGCAGCCCAGGAAACCAGGAAGTGCCCCTGCCCATGCCAGAGGTGTTGGAATGAAGAACTTTTAGTTCCCTTCCAACCCAAACTGTTCTGTGATTCTCAGATAATTTACAACAGTTTTTGTTTGTTTTGTTTTCAAAACATTTCACAGATGCTGAAACTATAAACTAAATTATTTAAAACACACAGTTGTGGAAGATACTCTTTCCTTGACACCAGATGATGTGCATTTCTGCATTTTGGAACAGCAAACCAAGAAAAGACTTTACACAAACTTCTGCTAATTTCCTATTTCCAGAGTTGAATTTAGGGAATATGAAAGAATTATTCTACCTTCGTGAGACCTTTGAGCAATGGATAAGCGTCAGTCAGTGGTAGAATCTCAAGATCCTCCTTGCTGTATTTGTTGGTATTGACAGCATGATTGAAGGCAGGGATGACACAAAGAAAGGATTTTTTTTTTTTTTTTTAACACACTTTTAAAGCATTTTAATTTCTTAAAGCTTCTGGAACTCATATAAATTTCCTAGTTGGAAATGAAGGTTCATTTACTGAACCCCAGATGGTCATCTCTGACCAAAAGAGGGGTGAATATCTCTGGGACAGCACAGCAACTGGGTGCATACAGAGAGCACAAAACACTCCTCCAGCCTCCAGTGAGGTCTGGATTTGGGCTGAACCAGCTTTGTAACTTTATTTCTAATAGCTTTCCATGAATTTCTCTTCCAGGAACGTCTTCAGTCAATGCCTGGAGGCTTTTAGGATCCAAAGCTCTCTGCATCAAAACTAAAGTATTCACTACTCAATTATATTCTGTGTGAAGAATCACCTCTGGTAGTAAAGCTGTGCTGGTAAATTATGTGGTGGGTGGTTGGGAGTGCCTCTTTGTATACACAGAGAAATGCAACTCTCCACTGACTCTCTCTTGATTTTTAGAGGATTATCACTTTCTCCACATGGATGGATCAATGACAGCCATGCCCCTTCCTCTCTCCCTCCTGGTTTCAGTGCACAGTAAAAAATGAGGTGGGTAGATTGATCCAAACTGTGGATGCCTACCTGGATAATCCTGCTCGATTTGCTAACTTATCTGTGTTTCTCTCAAGAAACATGGATTCCCATTTAGGTCTCTTCCTTCAAAATAAAAAGAGAAAGATATTTGTCAGGTGTCTGTCTCCAAACTTGTGTAGTGCAAAGATCTATCTTTTGACTATAAATGGCTTTGAATGGGCTGCATCCTCCAGATCCCAAAGGGATTTGGGGCTGACCTTCTCAGCATCCGTGCATCTTTAAACCAGTGTCTCCAGAACTCACCTTGAAGACTGAGGTGCCTACATTTCCTGTGCAACAACTGTTAATTCTGCTTGACTTCAGAAAACTTGGGAAAAGTTAAGTGCCTTAGGTAGGTACCCACTTAGTGGTAAAACACCTGAGCCAGCTGAAGGAAGTGGCTGGCATGAAACACCCTCTGTGCCTTGATTTTGGGGAATTCAGAGAAAGATTTATCCAAGGCAAGAAATTTTCTTTTGGGCATAGGTCTCTAAGTCGAAATTTTGGGCTTGGATAGTGAGAGCTGTGTTTTCACACCTGCCAGGAGAGGAGCTGCCAACACTCGTCTTTTACATAATGGTCCCGTGGTTAAAACATTGTCCTGGGAATCTCAGAATTGGAGTAGCAGGGCAGTTTTAGCCTGAGAAAAGTTTAAATCTGCTCTTCCCATACCCCTGAAGCAGCCTTTAACCAGATATATCCAAACCATGCAGGGTGGAGAGAAGGAATCTTTCTCCTTTCTCTCTAACACAGGCCATGGGTAACCGCATGCAGAGCCACAAGTAAAGCAGACCTGAAGAGACACATATCGTGGTTTATTGGGTAGGAGTCTTTGCCAGGAAGGGGGAACAATGTATTCTGGGCTCTGGTTTTCCTCACTGCTTGATATAGTTGGTATTCAGCATAAGTTTGCTGAATGGTTAAGATAATCCAAGATGTTCTTTAAGGCTGGACCTTTCCTGAAGGAGTAGGTGTACCTGGAGTAAGGTCTTCTGACTGTTTGGAACAAGGGGACAAAAAGGGAGTTGGTATTTAGCCACCTAATTATAACATGCAGCAAAGTGGTTCAAAACCGATTCAAATCTACAGTAAATCTACCTTGAGGATTGCTGGTATTTCTCTGCAGAATAAAGGCTTGTGAGCTCTTTAGAGCACCAAAATGAACCTGAAATGGCACAAAGATGTGGTCAGTCAAACTTTTATTCAGATGTGAATCTCACCATTTGCAGGGAAGCTAAAGGTGAATAGAAAAAATCCAATGTCTGTGTACACTCAGTGCACACACTAATGCACACAAATATTACATATGAATTGCTTATATCTAATTTTTCAAAGCAGAACAGACTTTGTACACCATTTTGAATAATCGAGGTAAAATAAAATACTGATTAATGATTAGCTTAATGAGCAGCATCTGTTCTTGAAGCATGGATTCTTTGGAAGAAGAATAGGCAATCAGGGAATTAAAGCTTCCAGGAGGCAATGTGTGTGACGAAGGACGAAGGTGTATCTGCACAGGTGGCAAAGTCTTGCATGTCTTAGCTTTGCAGTGCTTCACTTCAGTGGCTTTTCTAATGCTCTTTTAATGTTTGTGTTCAAGCCTGGATGGGCACTTATGGATGTGCATGTGGGATAGGACAGGGCAGGCATAAATCAGTTTCTTTTCTTTTCAGGCCATAAAAAACTCTATAAGCACACAGGATTGTGGAAAAGGCTCACAATTTGTGTTCCAGAAATATCGTCGGACATATTTCCAAGAATAATTTTCTACAGATATTCAGAGGGATTGCTCTAAATTGCATCTATGGGAAATGTCATGTGCTCATTGCCACAGTTATTAATATTATTTTTTTGTGGCTTGTATGTAATAAAAGATTTGTTGTATGTGGACATAAAATCATTACCTTTCCCAGGTCTCCATTTCTGGAAGTAGACTGGATGATAAAACATATTTTCCTTCTTCTCCAATGTAGTTTCCCTTGAAATGCAACCAAAAAGAAGAATCACTCACGGTCAACCTCTGCTTTGCATCTGGTTAATAATCTAAATGGAATAAGAATTAGAAAAGTAGAATGAAGTTGGACAATTTTGGCAGATATTGAACAAAATCAGGAGCCTAAAAAGGTTGAACATGGAAGCAACATATTTCATTACAAAGGAATGATGTGGTTATTAAAAAGTCATTAAAATAAAGGATGGGCTTTGTAATCAACTCTTTGACCCAACATCAATGAATACTGATAAAATTAAAAGGAATTTGGTAATAATTGAAACTAATGTGTGCTTTCGTATCATCTGGCACCATATTCACACCTGTGTCTCTCCAGGGTCTGCCATAACTGAACACAAAAAATGCAGGAAGGAAATGGAATGGAAAATAGATTTCAAAGTGCACTAGACCACATTTGCAAATTCATCTACTGCTTTTCTCAGTATTGCATTTTACATGTAGTTGCAAAACTTTAAGGGAAATTTGGTTTAAATCTATTGGGAAAAAATCTACTTACATTTAGTTTGTTTAAACTGTAACTAGATAATTTAAGATTGACCTATTTTAAACAGATACATTACTATTATTATTACAGAAACTGTTAACAATTGCAATTGCAACAAACAATATTTTATCCTTTTTAGTTTTGCAATGAAAGGATAAATTTGGCATTAACTGCTGGCATTATCTATTATTATTACTATTATTATTATTATTAGGAAGGACTATGGTTTTAAATTCCTTTTTTTTTAATGGTGTCAAAGAGCTGTGTCATGAATTACTCTTATGCAAAAAATACTTAATTGAAATTTCACAGAATCACAGACTGAAGGTCACCTCTGGAGATCATCTGGTCCAAGCCTCTTGCTCAAGTAAAGCCAATCAGAGCAAGTTGCCAATGACCATGTGTAGATAGTTTTTTAATATCTTTAAGGAGAGATACTTTAAAAGTTCCCTTCACAAATTGGCTTTGCTTTAAGAAATTTTTCCACTGTAAACATGCTGTTTAACATTATAGGTTAAAAAGTAACTAAGACAGCTGTAGCAGAAAAACTTGTGGATAAAGTGTCGAAATAAAATAGAATAAAAAATCCTTTAACTAACACAGCTACTCCTTGTGGAGATGGAATTATTCGATCTATATCAGATAAAGAAGGTTTTCATTAATACAGGATGTGTGTCCTCTAATAAAGTTTGTCACTACAGTCATACTATTTTAATTATCCTAAAGGCAGATGCAGCCACAATTGAAATCATAAAATCACAGAATCACAGAGTAGTTGGGTTAAAAGGGACCTTAGAACTTATCTCATTCCACCCCCTTGCCAGGGCCAGGGACACATTTCACTATCCCAGGTGGGGATACAGAACCTCTTTGGTGGCACAAAAGCTCACGGCATCAAGGCAAGGCAGAGGATGGATTTCCTCTGGTTATGTCACACACTCAGGGGGATTTAGCAGCAGCAGAGAAATAGAACTGCTCTATTCTTAGTGCTGGCAGGACAGGTGGCACAGCCACTGAAATGCTGTCATTTCTGTCACCAGCCGGCTCTGCAGGCACAGACAGAGAAGAGGCAAGGGATTAAAAGGCAAGGGATGGGATATTCCTTTCTGCAAGAGCCTTGCAGCCCTCCCCTGCCCCAGCCACAGCTGAGAACATGCTGTGAAGGGTTGTCCCCTGCCCCATGAGTTTGTCTGTGCAGAGCCAAACTCACACCATGTGTGGGAGGGAACCTCAGCAGAGTGTGGGATTGGAGCTTGTCTGGCAAGGTCAGATGGAAAGAGAACTTCCGTCCTCCTGGGGATTAGTTCCAGTTCATATTCCACCTAGTTTTGGCTATTTCAAACCCATTCCATTATTTTTCCCCTTGTGAATATGAAGCAACAAGAGAATCATAGAATCAATCAAAGAATCATAGACTGGTTTGGGTGGGAAGGGACCTTAAAGGTCACCTTATTCCACCCCCTGCCATGGGCAGGGACGCCTTCCACTGTCCCAGGTTGCTCCAAGTCCCATCCAGCCTGGCCTTGGACACTTCCAGGGATCCAGGGGCAGCCACAGCTTCTTTGGGCAACCTGTGCCAGGTCCTCCCCACCCTTGTAGACAAAAATTCTTCTAAACCAGCTGTAATTCCAGTGCCAAATCTGCCAGCATTTCGTCCAATTCCTCAGTTTATACTCAAAATTGTGTGGTTAGAGATAAATTCAGTCAGTATAACTCCAGAATATCTCCTTCTTTTTTTCTCATCTGAGTTTCAAATTCATATATGTCCAACATACATCCAAACTATAGGATGAACATAACGACTGGCAAGGCAGATCTGGAATACCCTGTGTAAGAGCCTCAACTCCTTACCAACTCAATCCTGGTCAATCTGATTCCTGGGAAAAGAAGTCTCAGATGAACATTTTTTTACCAGTTAAAATACTAGAAAAAGCTATCACTGTCTGCTGCCTTGAAAACAAACTGACTATAATAAATGAATATATTGTCCTGGAAATTAAACCACCATTCACTGCCCTGAAATTAGGAAAACCATAATTTCCTGGTTCCAGGCAATTGAAAAAACAGCTGGTTTGGCATTGCCTCTGTAATATTGGCAAGCCTGTTCTGCAAGTTGTTTGCGCTCACCATCCATGAAAGTCTAAGGGAAACTGCAAACCAGCTGTCTCTGGGGTGACTCTGAACCCTGTGGAACATCTCTTCAGTGATGGGAACCATTAGTCATTCCAGCAGTCTTGGAGGCAGTTGCTCTATATGGGTGCAAGGTGCAAGTCTTCTCCAGTCATAGAATCATAGAATCCCAGAATGGTTTGGGTTGGAAAGGACCTTAAAGCTCATCTCATTCCATCCTACTGCCATGGGCAGGATCACCTTTCACCAGACCAGGTTTCTCCGAGCCCCATCCAACCTGGCCTTGAACACTCCAGGGATGAGAAAGTCATAGTCGTTGAATGCACAGAGTAGAAGTTGTATATTTTGCTGTCACAGATATTTTAAAAACTTGAAGGGAAGAGACAATCCTGAAAATTCCTCCTTAACCAGTTTCCTTGTGTCCCGAAGCACATGCCACTGTGCCTTCTGTTCCCATGTGACACCTGCATTCAGTAAATCAGAAAGTTCTCAACACAAATTTACCTATCATTCTCTGTCACAATTGTCAGACTTAAAATAATTGTTTAAACTCCCATGGAAGAGTCTTAATGAGAAACAAGCTTGGTAGCTGTGTGTTTCTGTGTTTATTAGAACAAATTTCATCTATCTTCAATAGAGTGAAAAGGCTACAAAGAACTGCCCACTGTGGGCCCTCACATTATAGCAATTATTTTTCCAGGACTGCCTGGGCTGTGAATACTTTTGTACAAGCATGAACAGACACCATGATGAGAATTTGACTTTAGAGAAACCAGGACCCTAAGTTTTTTTTTAACTACTGTGTAAAGGAAATCACCTGGTTGTAAACTAGCTACTGCTTGGGATTTTGTTTGGTGTTGTTGTTTTTTCTTCTTGCTTTTATTTAAATGAGATTTAGACAATCAAGTCAATGTTTTTCACAGACCAAACATCTGAGAAATTTCTTCTTTGAAGCCCTGGCAACAGTTGGTGGTGGAAACTTGGATCTTACCCCCCTCTCTCCCATGCCACAAACCTGCAGATGCCAAATCTGGCATTTGCATCCATGACAAGTGTGCTGCCTTGCCAGCTTGTTTCACTGAAATTGGCTCCTGCTGGGAGGATCTGCTCACAAACTTGTTGTGCTGGCACCTGACCATTTTTGGGTACTATCTTTAACACAGCACATCTGTTGTAGGCACACAAACTCTTTAGCTGGCTCAAAGCACCACGTGACGGCCTGTCCTATTTTATGGAAGTTATCCAGCCTTGATGCACTCTTGGATACACAGCTCAGCAATTCCACAGTCTTGGTTACACTTGACAAGCCAGGCTGACATTAGCAATCTTGTCTCACATTCCCCCTTCCACGAGGAGTAATCACAGTTGCCTTCCTCATCCGTATGGCTAAAACACAAGGCTAAGTCATATGGTTGTCGAGTTGGAGACATATTGGGTCTGTTTGACAACTCCTTTTTTCAAGGCTCTCTAAATAGTGCAGAAAATTGTGCTGCAATTAATTTTGAAAATGCTAAGTGTTTATTAACTGTGAAAGCTCTGAAAGGAAAGCAAAAATAAATGGTTGTCAGGATTCTTGCTATAATTTCCTGAAAAATGGAAGCAACAGTGGCAGTAAAAAATCTGGGAGAACCTCTTGTTTCACCTTTGATTCTATCTAATTTGTATTATGAGAATTTGTGTATATTGACCAGTTTATATCCATTATTCTTTGGCAAGGGGTCTTGATGGCAAGGATTATTGTTGTTGAAATTACTCCTGCTTCTTTGATAAGACTCCTCTCTAGAGGAGAGAACAATAATGTTCATGGATTTCAATCAGACCAAGGCCAAGAGAGAAGATGAAGGAAACGGAGATCATTAATGCTGCAGAAACCTCTAACCCTACGGCACAAGAACCACCAGAGAGCTGTCCAAACCATGTCCTATGCCTGTGCTCCATTGAGATCCTGCCAAACAAATATATATGTTGAATATTTCAGTACTTAACTAATTTTGTAAAGCCTGAAAGGGAAGGAATAAAACCACAAAATAATAACATAATCATAGAATCATGGAATGGTTAGGGTTGGAAGGCACCTGAAAATCGTCTTGTTCCAACCCCCTGCCATGGGCAGGAACACCTTCCACTATCCCAGGTTGCTCAGACCCCCATCCAACCTGGCCTTGAACAATTCCAGGGATGGGGCAGCCACAGCTTCTCTGGGCAACCTGTGCCAGGGCCTCCCACCCTCACAGGGAAGAATTTTTTCCTAATACCCAATCTAAATCTACTCTCTTTCAATGTGAAGCCGTTGCCCCTTGCCCTGTCACTCCAGGCCCTTGTAAATTGTCTCTCTCCACCTTTCCTGTAGGCTCCCTTCATGTACTCCAAGGCCACAATTAGGTCACTCCAGAGACTTCTCCAGGCTGAACAATCCCAATTTTCTCAGCCTTTCCTCATAGTAGAAGTTCCCTATCCCTCTAATCATCTTTGTGGTCTCCTCTGGACTCTCTCCAATAGTTCCATGTCCTTCATGTGCTGGGGAGGACATTTTATTATAATAATATAATAACACAGTACGTTATATATATATAAATATATAAAGTCACGTGTTTATATACATGCACACATGCTGATATCTGTGCCAACCCTTCATTTCCTGTGAATCTATATAATTATATGTCAGGTCACATATACGTATGGGTATAAATATGGGGGGTGTTTAGATGGTGATAAAACAGTATAAATAAAATGTTATTATTACCATTCCTGTACCTATTGCCACTTCTTTCTACCCAGCCCTATAAAGCTTTCCTCTTCTCTGCCTTAATGGATTTATTCCAGCTCTCCAAATTCCTGTACTACTTCTTACTATTTATTACTTATTAAAAAATAATCTACCCATATAAAAATCTCTTCTCCCTTCTGTATGTGGATTTCCACCTCTGTGCAAGCCCTTGGAAAGCAAAACTGAGTCCTGAAACAGTCCTAAACATGCCAAAATCTTTACAATCAATTATCCGTCAGCCCTGCAGGGGAAGAAAGGGGAGAGTCACAAGGTTTTTTTTCTTTTTTTTCTCGAGATCCTTTGCACTTGCTTCTAATCTATGAAAAATCCAGTCCATTAAATTTAAAAGTTGGGCTATTTTTATGTTATGAAAAGCTGTCCTTGGCCCAGTTTTTCTTCTTCTGTCCTCTCCACCCAGTATATAAAAACAATCATGCCATGTGTTTCCAGTGCAAGGACGTTGGAGGAAATGCATTACAAAAATTAATCCTGATTAACTTGTGTTTTTCTATTTCTTTGCTTACTTTTCCTTAAATATTCATGTGGAATATTTCCAACGTCTTGATGTCACAAGGAAAGTGATAGGAAGTGAAGTACTGGATTATATTTTCTGAGAAATATCCATCACTGGTGGTTTTTGAATGCAGATTATATAAGTAGCTTTCAAAAGGGTTTGGATATAGCTGATCCTGCATCTTGGTCTCCTATTAAGGAATACAGTAGAGGATTTAATGCAATCCTGTTCAGCTCAGCTTCCTAATGATTCCACTCCTACAGGTAAAATGGTGGGTGAGATACAACATTGAATTTGATTTCCATTGTAATTTCTCACTTCATCAGGGGTTTGCCTCTCCTGGTCTATCTGATACAGTCTGAAAAACACCTTGAAGAAAAACATTGTGATCATGTGGTCTCTCAGCATATGTAGCAAAAATAGGTCTTGTATAAAATGTGTCTTAATGAACTCTGTTCAACAGCCATTATTTATACTTCATTACTGTCTTAAAAGAAAACCAGATCACCTACATTACAGGCAAGGGCAAACAAATAATCTGAAAGTATGATTCAGGTCAAGTAATATAATTTTATGGAAATAATACTAAAATCCTAAATTGTTCAGATTTAGATTGGTGAGCTCTGAAGTGACATCTTCATCTACAAGATGTTACTGACCCAGTTGTTTTCCCATCATGGTTTGAGTCAACAGACCCATACTCATCTCACTCAACTTGAAGCACTTATTCAAGGTCTCTGCGGCAATGGGCTGCTTCTGGAGTCAATACAAAGAAAGGGACAAGTGTATTCATGGAATGGCTTAGATCTTGGGTAGGTTGGCTGAGTCTGCTGAGATGCTTCTCTCTTTCTTTCTTCCCTGGCTGGATAATAGTTCTACACCAGCCCAGGCACTTTAGGTGATACAGGAAAAATCTGGGCCTCAATTCCTACAAAAGGAACGAGATTCAGATCTACAGGGGACTGTCTTGATGACACTGTGAAATGTAATTCCACCTCTATGTCCATCTATACTTTAGGCCAGGAAGGCCTTGCAAGATGGACTTTTCAAGGATTGCCTCCAGCTGCGTCACTGTCCAGCTGTGGTGCCGTTATAGAAGGAAAAGGGATATTGACAGCTTTGTGTGAGGAAACAGGGCCTCAGAACGTTTCTTTCCTTAGTGCTCTTTATCATGGCACTCCCCACCTTTCTCAGTCCGATGGCAAACGTTCCCAAACCACACATGAAATACCTTCGTGCACAAGCTGTGACACAGCATGGAAAGATCAAAGACTGCTGTCTGACTGCTCATCTCTGCAACTTTTGAAAAAATTTCCAGGTGCAGAAAATAACCTTAACCCTTTCTTCAGCTTGATTGTTAAAGAGGAAAGATTTAACTTGTTTTTACATTGCTTTAACCTAGAAATTCTGTGGGTTGTGTATGAGAAAGTTTTAGGGGAAGTGAGTTGGTAATCAGTATATTTCTTTTACTTTAAAAAAAAAAAATGCTAAGAGAAGCAGTAAGAAACAAGAGAATAAATAGTGAATATCAGGCAAATCAACATCAAGCTTGCTCAATCAGAAAATCACAGAATCACAGCATGGTTTGGGACTTTAAAGATCATCTCCCAACTGCTCTGCCATGGGCAGTGACACCTTCCACTAGACCAGGTTGCCCTAGACGTTGATCTGGATTTGTTATAAAGCATGAAGAGGAATTTAACAGCCTTGCTTTGCTATCTTTTCTACATACCACGGTGTGTGTCAAAGGTATGTTGGGGCAGGAATGTGGTGGAACTGGAGAGAAGCAGCAGCATTGCAAAACATCTGTCAGCCAATTTCAGCCAAAATTTGACAGATGGGGTACCGATTGCAAGGATGTTACAGACTTGGAGTTTTGTAAAATTGCATGGCCAGACAGAGGGAAGACTTACCATTAGTGACCCGTCTGTAGAGTAGACTTGATGCAATCTGAGTCATTATCGATACCAGATAATCATCAGAAGAAAGTGAATCTCTGAATTTTACAACCATTCACAAGCCTGAATTAGATCTTGCACATTCTTGGACATGAGAAAAAAAAGTTGGAAACACAAACCCGTTTCCAACCTGGCTTCACTTGTCCAACTGATCAAAAATAACTGACTTATTTTTCATTTTTTGAGGCCTTTTTCTCATGCCCCATTGATTTATTCTATGTCTTTGTCAGAATAGGATTTGGACCACCATGATCCTTGTGAGCCCCTTTCATCTAAGAATATTCTATGATTATTTGATTTCAGTAGAATTATTTGTCTTCATTTGTCTTACAGACAAGTAAGAGGACCTAAGTGATAAAAGCTGAAATGGACCAAAGAAATTAATACTTTTAGATTAGAATTGTAAGAATGAAAGAGAGGAATACTGAAAAAAAAAAGCTGAAATGATTTGCCCAAGTGTCACACAGGAAAGCAGAAGTAGAGATTGGTAAAAAGAAATATTTTTTCCCTCCAACCCAAGATAAGAGATATGAAACCACCTTTTCTTTCAAATGCCAGAGCAGCAGAAAGAAATTACATTGGACTATAGGTCAAACCTTGAATTTGGGACACAGGAATCTTTCCAAATTCAGACAAAAAGGATATTGACAGCTTTGTGTGAGGAAACAGGGCCTCAGAACGTCTCTTTCCTTAGTGCTCTTTATCATGGCACTCCCCACCTTTCTCAGTCTGATCAGGTCCTGGATATTAAGTACAAAGAAAGCCAATCTTAGGTTGATACCTTGGAATAGATACCTGGGAATCCTGAATGCCAGTGCTCTACACATTTATAACTGTATATAACTGTGTCTAAAGAACAGTTCCCCCCCATGTTCTATTTAAAATTATCTGCTTCTTTATCCTGTATTTGTGGATCTGGTTTTGTACTCACAGAAAGACTGCACAAGCCAATTGGTGGGAATTTTTCATTTCTGCTAAACCAGCACTTTTCTTTTTCTTTAACACTAATAACTCAGGCCCTGTGTCTCTCATTTCATAACCCAAAGGTATGGAAGCCCTACTTGCATTATGCTCTGTCAGCTGTGTTACAAAAATACAGATTTAAAGCTCTAGTTTTCCCTCTTCTGCATGTTTCCAATAATGTCTGGATAAGGACTTCTACAGGTGCCCTTCTATGTTTAAAATTCTCTCTCCTCAAGAAAATATGTGTTCCTTCAAGAGCAGATAAGCTCAAGGAAAAAAAGAAGATTGTGATGATAAAGAAGAAAGGCTGAAGCTCTCAGTTTACACTGGTTCTGTGGGATCATAATCTGAAAAAGTAGCATTTGTTTTCTCTTTCCTTGAAAAAAAGTTGTTGTTCCATCCCTCACCCCTGCAGGATGGGAGAAAAGGGATTAAGAGGAGTTGTCTTATCAGAGTTGTGAGGATGAAAGGGCAGGACAAAGAGTTGATTTTGCAAGTCCACCATTGCCCCATCTGACTCAGTTCTCCATGTGCTTATTGGGCAAAGAGCTTTTTCCTGGAAGTGTCTAATCCCACAGGGGTCTACCATTGAAAAAAGATAGGAAAGGACATTTTGGGAATGAAATGTAGACAGCAAGAGAAATCTTAGTTGGTCCAGTTTACGGCTTATTTCTTGTACCAGGGATATAAACTCAGGAGGAAAAAAAAATGAAAACCAAAAAAGAAAATAAAAGGAAGAATTAGTTCATTTCACACTAATCCTTATCTGAAAGGGAGAGGGCAAATTATACCTTTCTCATATCACAGTAATGCTTTGCTAGTCATGTACCTCCCTAACTTGTAGGGTTTCTTGCGTCCAAACGTGTTTTTCCTTTCCTCTGATGGAGATCCTCTTAGAAATAGCGTTAAGAGGAAGGAAATTCAGTCATTATTTCTTGTATCCTCTGGCAACTCTACACACCAAAATGTACTACTTGATGTTTGGAGAGGGAATCCTTCCCGTCAGCTACCAACTCAGAATCATAGAATCATAGAATATCCCGAGTTATATCCAGAGCATATCCGTAGAATAACCATAAGGATCATGGAAGTACAACTCCTGCCCCTGCACAGGAGCACCTCAAAGATCCCTTCCAAGTACAGCAACAAGGGCCATTATGAGTCACTTCTTTCTCTTCCTAACTACTTCTCTTCCTTAGGGTAACAATCACAGTTATTTAATATTTGTAAATTATATCAGAAAAAAAGCCCACTTTAATAAAATCTATTTTAGTCTTTGGAACCAAAACAAATGTGTCTATACCACGTATGTTGCCAGGTGTTTTTTGGCTGTAAAAGGTGTCAGTAGTTGATGGCCATAGCTTGAGAACTGATAGGGATAAAGAAAGTCTAAAGAACGTCTGTGATTTTTGATGAAGAACAAGGGAATACAAGAAAAAACACCCACATGGACAATTTAGTGAAAAAGGAAGATAAAAACATTGTTAAACCTCATGTCAGGCTGTTGAACTGTCTACTGAAAATCATTAGATGCTCCATCCTTGAATTCCTTTTCACTGACTTGGTCAAAACCATTTGGGGCATAGGACAAGAGAAACCCTTCCACTGACCTTTGGACTAGAAGAAGTTGCCCTCCCTCAGCAGTATCTCCTACCTGTGTGCTCAAACATCTTGGAGGAGAGCAGCTGATAGCCTAAATATTTGTGTTTTCTTACTGAGATAGTTAATTCTCCAAGTAACGTTTGCCATGAACAGAAATCCTCTGTGCATTTCACTGACTTTTCTCAGATTAACCCTATCCACCACTTGCCCCCTGAAGTCAATATAATATGACATCTCCTGAAAATATATAATAATTATAGAGTCTTTGATTTGACACTTTTGGAGTAAAAAATTGTAAATAAAAATAGTTTCTCTTACTATCATAGGTGCCTTTGAAACATAAAATAGAATTTCTTGTCCTAATTTGCCATTGACAAGTCTTAGAGGCAGAGTTAAGACAAAATTCTTGAGCCAGCAAACTTGCTTCTACAAGTACAAAGGAATTTAAAGAGTGGCCTCGGGAAGAAATGGATGTAGCTGTCAGTCTTATGAAAGAATTTAGAAACAGAATGCAATGCTTTGTCAAATGGTGGGATTCAAATGTAGCGGCATGTCATTGACCCTGGTGCTCAGCAACACATATTTCAAATCCCTGAAGATTAATAGGGAAGATGGTTACAGCTCTCACAACAGCTGCTGGAAAGTGTTCCCATCTCACATTTTAATTACATGTATTTATACAGTAAAAAAAGTCCTAAATGCAATATAGCCTGTAGTATGCAACAATTTTGAACATTTATGAGATTCAGGCAATTAAGAGTCTAAACTTTCAAATGTTTCCAGATGGCACACTGATTAACAATTGTGTGAATTTAATATTTGTTTAAATGTGCTGCTCTGTAAAATATTTCTTAATAGCATATGAATGCATTGCAATGAATCCAGGCACAACTTTTCTTCGAGCACAACTTGCCTCATTGCCCGAAGAAGTGGAAATCTCATTAGCTGATTATATAGACCAAAAGCAGTAGCAGAGCAGTAGTAAGAGATAAAAAAGATTAAAAAGAAACCAAGCTATTTCTTAACTTATGAACGATTTTTCTCTTTATAGGCAGGTCCAAGTGACAGTTTTCATGCAAGCCACTTACAAGATAAGTCCCTCAGCTCTTGCAAGTGAACCTGCTAGTGAGGACATTTCCTTGGGGCTACCAGCATTCTGGATATTGACATCAGTTGCAGGAATGCTTTGGCTCAATGGTCTTAGAGGTCTCTTCCAATGTTAATGATTCTAAGATTCTATGATCTATGAATAGGTTTGGTTTAAAGAAAGCACTTACACTTTAGTTCTTTCAATGGGTTTAAACTACTTAGAGTCCTAACATAATCTCTCCTTGGTATTTCCAAACCTTCCCTGTTTGCACTACTCTTAATGTCAAAAACTCGAATCAATGTAATCCCTCACTCTCCACCAAAATATTTATTTTTGTAGGTGAAATTTATTCTAGAGGGGAGAGATCTTGTGATGATGCTGGCAGCCAGAATCACAGAACGGTTTGGGTTGGAAGGGACCTTAAAGATCATCTCATTCCAACACCTTCCACTATCCCAGGTTGCTCTAAGCCCATCCAGCCTGGCCTTGAACACTTCCAGGGATGGGGTAGCCACAGTTCTCTAGGCATAGCTATAGCTATATATCTAGAGTTTGCAGAGATTTTTGTAGAAATTTATGGTCTAGTTAGTTCAAGTATTTGAATCTGATACTACAGTCAGAATTAAAAGGAACAGCCTGAAAAGGCAATATCAGAAGCCTTATAAACTTTCTACACTGAAACCTAAAAATGGAAAAACCTGGAACTATCTATAATCTTAAAAAAATATGGCTTCTGCCACATTCAGGATAAACCATTCCCTCATTTTGTGCAATACTTGTAATACAGGCAAGTCTCCGAAAACAAGATTTATCTCACCTGTCACATGAGCTCTGTAAGCTCTGCATCCAGAACTGAGCAGTACAGTAACTTCCTTCGATAGTCAATGCAGAAGAACACATGCTGACCAAGTCAGACTCTTCCTAACTTTCAGACACCAGGAGGAGATGAACAGCTCTCTGAAAACACCTCTTGCTCTCCCCTGTGTGTAAAAGGAGCCTGGTCTGACTACTCTGAATGTAGGTGACTAACTTTGCTTGAAGTACATAAGATAAATCCCAATAATAATGGACACAGTTTACTCTGAATTTCAAAACAGAAGTTGCAAATTAAAAATCTAAGTCTTTTTGTGGATCAGGATCTGCAGCGATTTCAGTGATTAGAAAAAAAAACATGTAAACATCCATATTTGGCAGAAATGGTCTAGTTTTCATACCTGACTTTCAACCTCTATGAAGCTTTTCCAATAAGTTTCTTTCTGAGGTACATTTTAAATTTTTAGTTATGCCTTTTCCCTTTCCCTTTTTTGCCCTCTCTTCCTTCTTTTCCCTTGGGTTATTTGAGCAGTTTGCAAAGATGGTGACTTTCACACTGGAGCAGATTTCTACATTCCATATAAACTCGGGGTTTTGTAATTAAGCAAAGAAAGAACATTCATCTCTAAATCTGAAAAGGAAACAGAATGAAACCTTCAAAATTAAAATAGCAAACTGAAATAGTATGAGATTGTTTTAATAGATCCAGGAGAAACAAGGGAAATTTACCCCCAGGCTCTGGTTCCCGAACACCTGTAAAGGAAATTTATGTAGCAAATTATGTGGTGAGTTGGGTGCGATTTTAAGGACTGCTCAGAAGCAAGAACAATCTCTTAATTTGCTTCCACATGGGAAAAACACACAATTGGAAAAAGTATGAGGAGCAGCCAAAGGAACACAAACCATGAACGATGACTAAAAGAAAGAGCTCTGTGTTTTCCTTTTGTGAAACAGGATGGACTTGAGAATAGCTAATTGATTTAGAGCAGAGAGCCTGGACATTATATTTGGATTTCCAATTTACCTGACACGTTGGATAAGCCACTAGGTTTTCATGTTTTCTTTTCCACTGTCTGCTTGGGTTTTAAACACAATGGATGGAGATGAGATTTTCTCTTTCCGTGTCTTTGACCACAGTCTTGCACAACAGTACAACTGGTGAAAATGCCTGACATACCTATAATTCCATTTAGTCTGCTCTGTTTTGTGGCAGAATCGAACTCTTGAAAATTAATTTACTTTCTCCTTGACTGGGATTATATTTGACTTAAAAAAAAAAATTAAAAAAATTAACTCAATCGGTCATTGCATCGTGTTGAGATAGCATTAAATGAGGGAGGAATTTTTACCTGATCTATTATTTTTCCACAAATGGTGCATCTGCTTTCACCTCCTATTTTTCAAATTGTCACTGGGTACTGATTTTGTTTCTCTCATTGTTATGACAGCAGTGAGAGGGATTTTTTTTCAGCAGAAGTCATGAAGACAAAATTTTAAAACCAGTCCTAACTTGTCCAGAGTAGGTAGTGAAGGAGGAAGGGGAGAATGAACAAGATACTCTTCTCCCCCTCACAAGCAGATGCAACTGGTCCACTGGACAATGGAAAACCTGTTCTGAGTACAGCCTCCCACATAATCATCATAACTTCATTGAATCCTGTTAAAATACCTTGTTTTTGACAAAAATCATATTAAGATTGTACTACTGAAAGAAAGAAGGACTACAATTATATCTATTGCTATGCAACCAGACAGTACTGCTAATCTCAGGGAAAAAAAAATTTACATAAAGTTATTTCCAGGAAGAAACAAACACTTTTTCAATGTAGCAATGTAATTAGCATAGGCTTCCATATCTGAATTCTAATGAATTCACTCCTATTTTTCAGTGTTTTATCACCACTCCCTATTCCAGATCCTTCATGTGATATATTAGTCTGTTTGGATTTGATAGGCAATAAAAACAGACCAGTCAGTCTGTTAGTTCTATAACCCTCTTGCATTTAAGAAATAATATAAATAGCATCAAGACAGAGGGAGAAATCAATGTGTCAATTATTTATATAGAAAAAAGCCTACCTAGTAAAATGAAATTGCTTAGTTCCTAAAGGGCAGAGATGAACTTTTTTGGCTGCTTATGCAGAAATGTTATAAATATTTAAATGTAAATAATAAAATCTTTACATGCATAAATAAACATGAGATTGATATTACACACACTAGAGCAGCGAAATATGACAACTGCTGCTTCTTCAGGAAAATGGATATTTCCTGTGACTGAATTGAGAATAAACTCAAAGCTAATAAGATACCTCACATACACTTTGAATCCACACTGCTTTCAAGCAAATATTTCCCTGGGTTGGTCTTCTTTTAGAAGAGGTCTGAAGACCTCTCTGGAACAAACATTTAGGATGAAACAGAGCACGGATGGTGATTTCTTTAAACACAGGATGGTTGGCTCAGTGAGTCTATAGAGGAATGAATTTTAGGAGTTGGTGATATTAACGTTATCAGCTATTTTGTCTTTTGTTATAGTCCTTATGACTGCAAGAAGGAAGAGGTTGACCAGGCTGAAGGTCTGCTGCCCTCTGCTCTAAACCTTCATGAATCAGTTCAGGGTTACCTCGTTGTACGAGGCGCATCTCAGCAGAACGAGACTGGTCCCAGCCCATTAACCATATTTTAACAAGAGGTTTGGTTTTGAACTTTTGGGTTTGTGTATATGATTTTCCGGAGAAGAGGAAGCTCAGGCAGGGCCTCATTGCTCTTTACAACTACCTGAAAGGAGGTTATGGAGAGGTGGAAGTCAGTCTCTTCTGCCATCTCTCAAGCAAAAAGATGAGAGGAAGCAGCCTTAGCTTGCACATGTGGAAATTCAGTTTAGATATTAGAAATAAATTTTTCACTGAAAGTGAAATGTCTGGTTGGGCTTTGAAGCATTGGAATAAGTTGCCCAGGGAGGTGGTGTAGTCACCAGCTCTGGAAAGTGCTTAAGAGGCATTTGGATGTGGCACTTGGGGATGTGGTTTAGGGGTGATTATGGGGGTGGTGGGTTGACAGTTGGACCAGATGATCTTGAAATTCTCCTCCAACCTTGATGTTTCTGGGGTTCTGTGATTCTGTAATTTAATAAAACAAGTTATGGATCAGTTAGAGGTCAGTCCCATCCTGCAGGTAAGGAGCCTGACTTGTAGACACATGTCTAACCTCTCTTTCCCTGCAGACAGTGTCCAAACTTCCTGCTTGGAGCAGTCCATAGCATGTGCAAATCCCTTGGACCATGCCCAGGCAAACTCTAGAAGAATGTTAGCCAGTGCAAGCCAAAACCATCCAGGAAGCATGTGAATTATTTCATATTCTTGATAACTGGGGGATGGAGGTTGAGAACAGGCTCTGGCTTTGATTTATTTGTGGCTATAGACACAGGCTTTGCTCCCAGTAGAGAGTTATGAGGTCTTGAAGAACTCCATGTTTACAAAAATACTCTAGAGACAGAGTCGAAGACTACAGGAAAATCTATGATTAGCCTCTTTTCCCCACAGATGCATTTAAGTAATTTCCCTTTGCTAACATGAACTTATTTTGTGGAATATAACTGTTCTAGACTCCTAAGCCAAGTAACCATGTGTAACATTTTGCCAACTGTACACATGACTGTAAATACACAGAATATAAATATTTCTGTTCTTCTAAGTGTGGAAATTCAGGATTACCATTGAACATTAAAGATAACACCAGCAACAAAACCAAAATAAAGGCCTTGAACAGGTCCTTGGTGTTATCTGAACAGCAGAGTTCAAACCTTAAACCACCTGCCCCAGTGAGAGATGGAAAATGTTCAGGACTGTTGAGCACTCCACAGATTTTCACAGTGGCTCAGAAAAGAGTTTTTTTACACAGGTGTTTAATTCCGACACATCAGGGATCCCATGGCATCCAACACTCCTTAGAATCCTGCTCCCACCTGTGCACTGGACTTATGGCAGCAGACAGGGCTGAGAAAGCAGGTACATTGCAATGCTTGCAGGTTCCTAAACTGCTCTGGGGCTTTCCCAGCTTAGCAGGAGCAAACAAGATCATTTTAAAAAAGCCACAGGTATGCACCACACGAGCACAGATTTAAGGCTAGATCAGGAAATTCTCTGAAATTACACTGTTTGAAGTTGGAGGACGGTTCATGAGCAGTTTGGATCATGACACCATGCTGAGAATTTCTGTCCAGAAGCCTAAGGAATGAGAGAATCAGCTTGGAAAAATCAAAGGAAAGCTGCCTGGAAAATTTCCAGTGCAAATATTTTTTCCATCTGAAAATGCTGAGCAATTGCACACAGAATGTGTGGCGGAAATATTCTAATTTCAATTCATTCTAGTCTACCCAAAATACACAAGTAAAGAGTGGAATGTCCTGGTAAACTCAAAATACTCAATTTCGAGCTTTTTTGAGATACTCTGATTTTCTATTTTTAAAAACTGTAGTTAAATAGAAGTTTGTTCTAAGTTTAACTACAGCCCTTCAGGGTTACTAAAAAAAACATTTTTCTCTATATGAGTCCATTTTCCTGTCATAAAAATGGTTCACTTTTTTTTTTAAATGACATTCAAAGAAAATTTAAAATCTATTTCCCTCTTAAGTCTGAACACACACCTGAATGGGTGCAAGCTTTCTAGTAGGAGAAACAACAGTATCTGACTAAATATATTAATGCAGCATAGGAACCTGGCTACTTGTAGTTCCAATTTCAGTTTAAAAATAGAAACTCTTCACAGCGACACAGAAAGCAGATATTGAAACTGGATTCATTCCAAGGTTCCTTACACAGTTATGAAAATCTTAGTCATAACACAGGACTCATTGCCTTGGTTCCTCCAACAAAAAGTAATAATATTCACAAAAATAATTGATAACCATGCCTTTTCAGGGTAAATTGACCAGCACAGTGTCAATACGATGTCAGCAAAAAGCCCCAAGTTGCAGCAGGCATGAAGGACAGGAAGATGAGGGAGATAAACCACACAGACTGAGGGAAGCTGCAGTCCATGGAGGGAACCCATGCAGGAGCAGGTTTTCTGTCAGGAGCTGTGACCTACAGGGGAACCAAGCAGGAGTGGTCTGATCCTGAAAGACTGTCTGATCCTGAAGGGAGGAATCACATGGAAAAGTACCCATGCTGGAGTAATTCCTGAAAACCTGCAGATTTGAGAAGGATATACATTGGAGAAATTTGGGAAAGGCTGTATCCCTTGGGAGGGACCTGACACTGGAGCAGGGGAACAGCCTGAGAAGGAGGGCATGGCAGAGGCATAAGTGTTATGAAATGACCCCAATCCCCATTCTCCATCCCCTCTGTGCTGTTTGGGGGAGAGATGGCAAAAGAGTCAGGAGGGAAGAGCCCAGGAAAATGTGGGGAAGTGGTGGAAAGGGTTTTTTTATATTTGCTTTTATTTGTCATCATCCCGCTCTGTTATTAATTGGCAAAAAATTAAATTAATTATCCCCAGGATGAGCCTGGCTTACACTTCGACTGTGACTGGTGAGTGATCTCCCTGCCCTTAACTTAGCTCATGAGCCTTTCCATTTTGTTTTCTCTCCCTGTTCTGCTGAGGAGAGGGAATGCTAGAACATCTTGGTGGACACCTGGTGAATAGCAAATTTTCAGCCACCGGAGTGAACTAAATTTGGGTTGAGTTAGTTCCATTAGTGTCTCCAGGGGGGTTTAATCTCACTTAACTTCAGATGCTTCAGGCTGACAATGCAAATGTTCATATCTGAGCCAGTGACCTCAGCTTCTCTTATGGTAGGCAGGGAGGCAGAACTTGTTGAGACGGATGAGTGGGCATTCTGAGGCAGATTTCATTGGGCGGATATGAATTTGTTCTAAATATTCCTATTTTCCCTTATTCGTCATGAAGAAAGCTTGGACAGCCAGCTCGAATACGAGCTAGTGGTGTTTTATACCCTGATTATGCAATCTCAAGAAATAGCAGGGTTTTTTCACTACAGGTGGGCTCTGATGATCATATGGTGAAGGTATTTGGACCTTAAGCTTCTGTACTTCACAGGAAAAGAAATAATGAAGAGATGGAATATCTCCCCATTACCTCAACTGTCACTGGGGTTATGAAACTGCTCTTTTGCAATACTTTCAGGTTTGTTCTTGGAGGAATGCAGATCTCCAGGCTAGGTCTTGCAACAGCTACTTACTTTGTCCAATACTGAACTAGTGCTCAACCACTTTCTTTACCAAGAAGGGTGAAAGCTTGGCCTGATGTACATTCCAGAAAGGTGAATTTCTACTCAAGATACCCAACTGTTCTTAGGCAGACACTGCATAGTCAGGCACTTCACTGTCTATGAGGAATTTATCATTCATTCAAGCACCCTTAGTCCCTCCTTTTTTTTCTTCTTGGTAGAAAGGATGCTTATCAAACAAAAATCTGACTACTTCCCTCAAAGACTTGATTGGATAAGCTGAGATCAAATAAGAGTGATGTACCAGCTTTTCCTTTTGTCTGGATTCAGAGACTTCCATGGAACAGTTTGGAATCCAAAAAATTCTATAAAAGTTGTAGAAAGTGTGATATTTTAAGACTTTCCAAAGTTATGCTAATAATTTAAACATTAAGAAAACTTGAGCTTACCTTGTAAAAACTCAAAATTTCTCAGTTTGAATCATAGAATGGTTTGGTTGGAAGGGACTTTAAAGATCATCTTAAAGTCCAACCCCTGTGCAATAAGCAGGAACATCTGCAACTAGATTTGGTTCCTCTTCATCTAACCTGACTTGGAACGCTTCCAGGGATGAGTCATCCACAACTTCTCTGGGCAAACTGTGCCAGTGCCTCATCAACCTTACTGTAAAAAGTAAAAACGTTTATCTTATGTCCAATCAACACTTGATTTTAACAGTGTGTGTTTATTTGGGAATGGAATGTCATTTCAGTACAACATATGGGGTATTTAGAACATTAATGCAAGTCTGAATCATTAATCTCATCTATCACTGGAACTGCTAAATGAGAATGTCAAAAATTTCGAAGTTGGTTTTTGGTTTAACTCGTTCTTCTCAAGTCTAAATCTCATGTCTTGAAGATAACTGTCATGTAAATCACAGATGACTGTGATTTTAGTGTAAATGCTGAATATAAAATAATTCACTTACAGTGCCACTTCCCTGACAACATCCAGAAATCTGTTCTGATTCTTAGTAGAATTGTGGGCTTTGCTACTGTGTTCTGTACATTGGTGACAAGCAAGGAATCTCTAAGTGCAGGGAAATGGGAATTTCTCAGCTCAAAACCCTTATAATTCAGTTACCATAAGGACAGCCCATTTATTCCAACCTTTGGAAAAGGAATTTTCTGTTCATTTTTAAGCTGTTTTATCTAGAGCACGTGTTCTTATGTTGCTTTGCTGTAGTCTTTGAAAGCAGTTCCTTGATTTCAGCTCTTCTCTTGCCTGGTGTAGAACAGTCACTATAGGAATATTGGAAATCAATATGGAATTCAGCTGCCATATTCCTTAACACTGTAAGACTGGCATCTTTAAAGAGTAACTCATCCCCAAAACTCTCTGTAGAGGAGATCTTGAAAACTGACTTAGGCCAGATGCTAATTAACAGAAAACTAAAAATAAGCACAATGTATCCCAATAGCAACATCTAATTCAAATCAGGCCAAATTCTACTGGTTATTACAGCTACATTTTGCAAAAAATTTGTCCTGTGTTTACTCCTGAAAAGTAATACAATTTGCTCTTCTTTGTATTCCAGGGTTCAGTAACAATAACACAACGGTGTGACCGTTTAGCTGGTGACTTATAAGGACACTTACTGTATTTAGTAATTTTAAAAAAGAAAACAGTATTTCTTTTTATTTGAGAACCCCACTGTTAAACATCTCTCCAGCTACGTTTAATGACTACCTTGCTTTATCTTGTACCAATCTTGGCAATAAACCCGAAACAACTGCAGTTGATTTTAATATAGAAACATGTTTACTTTGACAATTTAAATTTGCCTGTTAAATAAAAGGTAAACAGTTAAAATCATGACACTCTTAAGCGAAGAAATGAAGAAACTTTATTTTTTTTCTCTTCTTTGGAGCCTAAGGGCATCTTCCCTGGTGTGGAGTCAGCTCTAGCGGGTGAGGTTACAACACGCTGGGTTTGGCTGGGACACAAACTGATCTCCCACAAAGATTTAGAGCAGCTCTGAAGTAGCAACAAGCATAAATCACATGGAGGTGTTTAATTTGACTCTCCACAAATCAAAAGCTCCAAGAAGTGCTGGAGTTGTTCTTGAGGGGTATCATACAAGAGAGTTGCTGACCACGACCATGGGTATAGGCCAGTCTTCTCAGGAAAGAAATCTGGGTTATGTGGAATGCCAGCAGAGGCATGAAGGATTGGAAGGTGAGCGAGATAAACCACGCAGCACTAGGATTTCAGCCTTGCTATATGTATTAGAAGCATAAATGTCTTCTTCAGCCCCTAATTTCCTGGAAAAGAGCAGATGCCTACACTCTCTGGGCATGGCATCAAAAGCTACAACTGGTGGCCTGGCCAGTCAATAATGGCCAAGCAAATTAAGTCTGATTAACACATTTCTTTGTCAGATATTTTAATCTACTAATGAAAAGATCATATCCTAAAACATTTTAAAAAGAAAAGAAAACGTATCATTGTTGAGATCTTAATTCTTTCCCGAATCTACACTATGCTCCAGTTAGAGCAGTTTTACTTAATGAAGACATGAATTAAGAGGTGGAAAATAACATATTGTGCTGTATGTAAAATGAGGAAAATAATGCATAATGCTTCCCCTCATTTGCACGTATTACATTTATGATTGTCAAAACCAGGATTAACTATCTCTCTTGGGTTGTGCATTCCAAAGTGCTTAATCTATTCTCCCCTTGATACAACAGAATAACTCCCATTCATGCACAAGCATACTGGAAAAAAAAAATCTAACCTGCTTCCCATTTCTCATTAATTTAATACTACTTTCCATTAGCACCCCAAATCCCTGCACATCTCATTAGTGGAAAAATAATTCACACAAATAAAGTGTTGCATAATGAAATCCAAGTTCAGGGGTGGTGGTGGGGAAAGAAACCTTGCTAAGATCCAGAACACATGCAATAGTTAAATGTGTGTGATCACCCTTCAGATTCCTTGAGGGTCAGAAACACCCAGCATAAATTCCTTAAAGTTCTGACACCTGCTGAAAGGAGTGAAGGAAGAGCAGGGAAGGGTCTGGAGCAGTGATTGTCAGTTGATGATCCTTCTCATCTTCTTCTAGGCTCTTGACTAACTGGGATTACTCTGTACCCCACTCAGGAGGTGGTGAGGCCCTGGCACAGGTTGCCCAGAGGAGCTGTGGCTGCCCCTGGATCCCTGGAAGCGTTCAAGGCCAGGTTGGATGGGGCTTGGAGCAACCTGGGGTAGTGGAAGGTGTCCCTGCCCATGGCAGGGGTTGAAACCAGGTGATCTTGGAAGTCCCTTCCAACCCAATTAATTGCATGATTCTATTCTTCAAAGTTCCACACTCCAGTTTCCTCATTCTGCCAAACCTAAAGCTAGAAAAAAGAATTCCCATCTGTGTTTTGGATACTTCAATCTACATTCCTTGATGGCCTCAAGAAATGCCCAAGAAGACCATGACAATTTATCTGCTCGTTCTTGAATCATTTGGGTTTCTCTGTGCAGCCTGCCAATTCAAAGATGAAAAATGCCTGAAAGAGCATTATTGAAATCCATTGTGTGATGTACTGAATAATAGCCCTGGTTCTATTTTATTCTTGTCATCAAGTGAACAGAGAGACAGTAGAGTAACACTAAAAATAGATAATGTCATCCCACATTTTGGATCACCCAAGCTCTTTAACAAGGTTTAGATTTTCTCACCCAATTTTAGGCACTTAACTGAGAGGTTTAATTCAAGGCTATCGTCACCTTATCTTTCCTCTGTAGACACGGAAAAAGATCGATGTCCCCAGGGGTAATTCTGGACAGATTAGAGCAGGAATGCCTCTGCTTCCCTAACTCTAGAAAATGTCTATTTGGGTCTTTTCTGCAGAGTTCAAACAGTTAAGGTAAGGTGAGATGAACAGGAGGATTAGCAAATGGATCTTGACTATAGTTTTGCTTTAAGTTACATTAAGATGCCTAAGAGTTTACACTGAGTCAAAATGTTACAAATTCAAGGGAATTTACACACATTTAACCTGGTTTTATCCTGACACCATCTTTTTTGTTTATTCCTTTTCTCGATACTCTATTTTTAGCACAAGGAATGTAACTGCATTGGCTCAGAAAAGTGCAGGTTAAACACAGGCTGCTTGGTTTCATTCTTCATAGCCATAATATTTAACATGATTAAACCATTACTAAAAATCACATGAGGAGAAACACAGAATCATAGAATGGCTTGGGTTGGAAGATACATCAAAAACCATATCATTCCAAACCCTGCTATGGGCAGGGACACTTTCCCTAGACCAGGTTGCTCAGAGGAGTACAATAAATGTAGGCAGGTATCTTATGGTCCTGTGATCCCACTTACCTTAAATAACTTGAGAAATTAGACTGAAAGCAAGTTAGTATAGTGTAAAAATATGTTCTAATTACGTCTCTGTTAGAAAAAGTATTCTCACTACAAAGTATTTATGCATTCTGAATATTTTTTTCATTTTTGCGTTCCACTTTTTTTAAGCACTGCAACTTTTTTTTTTTTAATGTGAATAGGAATACTTTCAGAAAAATTCTTTAGAAGAATAAATACATAAACATCCATGAATGTTCCAAATCAGTCATGAGTATTTCTGAGCTATGCCAGCACTGGGGCTTTGTGGAATGCAGCTCACTGATATCAGCTGCATTGCCATGTGAAAAAGCAATATTCACACTTCTGATTTATCTGATGATAATTCAAATTATCTCACTTTAACAGTGTCCTGATCTGTTAAAAAACTATGCAAAAACATGAATCAAATACCAGTTGTCCTGGTACAAAAGAATTTGATTTCATTTATGATACAGAAGATCAGAATCTTGCTTAATCTTAGAATAATATTGAAGTTTACATTATGTCATTGTCCAAAACATCTCAGACCGTCTGCAGGCAGATATATTCTGCTAAATCTGGGAATGTGAAATTCCTTAAATGTATGCAATTGTATAAAAACATGCTTATACTAGAATGCATATGCAATGTTTTATTTATATTCTATACACATTTTGACTATCCAGATTATTAAGCAAATGAAATAGTGCCTACGGTAGTGCAAATTTTTATAGCTGTGTTTTCTCACTCTGCAAACTAATTTCATACCCATATATCAGCAGCAACTTAACAGGACCCGAGACACAGAAACTATGAGTGGACAAAAGACACCTTAAGAAGCTACAAACCAACAACCAGAAAAGCCTTTTAGCTGTAAGTCAGCAGACTTTTATGTCAAGCTTGGCTGACTAATTATTGCTTATAATTTGCATTAGGATTAATTAACTAATTAGAGAGGAATGTCTGAAGGCAAAGTTATGGCTCTGCTTGTCAAGCTGAGGACTTTAATTATTCTGATATTTTTAATTATAATCAGCTGCTGAATGAGTATTACATTGTCAGCTACTATAGCTGGAGCTGCAGCGGGTCGGGGAGCTGAAGGAATTGTGGGTATTGCACCACCACTTCACCTGGAACCATGGAAAGGTAATGCCAACTAGGCAAATATAACAGGAAAGCCTTCTGGATTCAGTACTCATTAAAAGCCTGTACACAGCACTATGCAAACTTTGGCAGTTCAGAGTTATGTATCCTTTTACAAATAAGAGAGGAACTTTTCCTCGGGAATATTCCTGAGCCTATATTCTATTTTGTTTAAATACCTCCTTGGTGAGCTGGAATTGTCTCTCGGTCCCTAGACACACATAGCTTGATGTATATTGCTTTGGTAAACTTAATGTACAAGGGACAGTAAAGAAAACACAGCCCAGAGCTGGTACAGATAAAAAAGCACTTCTTTCTACCCCCATGTCTCTGGTATGGTTTAGGTGGTTATTTAAGACACGCTGAACCATCATAGTTCAAGTGCTGAGAACATCAGTATCAAAGTTGGACCTAACCCAGGTGACAGGATTGCACCTTCCCACATTTAAAGGCTTAAATTTCAGCAAAGAAACAACCAGAGAAGTTGTGGTGAAGTCTGCTTAGTTAACCTATTCCACCAAGTTCCCATTTTTAAAGTGTGAGTATTGAAGCAGGGGCTGTGAGATTATATCTGTTGAGGATTTAGGGAACCCCAAATGTTCCTATTCCAATCACAGGAGATTTTCAGTGCTGCAAGGAGGAGAAGACCTATCCATTGCAGAACAGCATCATTTCTGAGACACAACATATCTGATTTGTTTGCTAAGACTTCAGTGATATTTTGGCTTAAGGGCTTGATCTCACAACCCTGTCAGGAGTAAGTTTGTTCAGCAATTTACTGAGGCCACTCCTCTCCTGAGTCTTTCGATGATAACATCACCACAGCATACGGACACTTCATTATCCTCAACAGATACAATCTCACAGCCCGTGCGTCAATACTCACATTTTAAAAATGGGAACTGGAATAGATTAACTAAGGGCTAGAGCAGATTTCACTAAAACTCCTCTGATTGTTGCTTTGCTGAAGTTTAAGCCCTTAAACATCAAAAGGTGCAATGATGTTACCTAGTTTAGGTTCAAACTTGGATACTGATATTTCCAGCACTTGGATAATGATGGTTCAGCATGTTTTAAATAACCACTTAAATTGTCTGTACTACTTCTAAAAATTTTGGTCTACCTAATGGTGATGCTTTCATATTCTAATCGACTAGGCACATTTGCAGGGCAGTCTAACCTGACTTTCTTCTGCCAAGAGTATACAGAATCAATATGGAACACCAGATGTTTTGGGATACAAATCATCCTATTTAAGGGATGCAAATATTATTTTTTCCTATTTCTGTAAGTTTTAGTTACCAGGCCATTCAGTATCTTCTCTTGGGTAGTTGAGGAGGATAGAACACAAAATCCACTGAGTTATATAGTAAACAGATTAGAGGAAGGTTAACTCAGGCTGGTAGTTAGGTTGTTCAGCTGAGAATGGGTCACAATTCTGAAAAATATCCTCCAGATGCATTAGTCTGTTACATTAGGCCTTCAGGGATTAGGAATAGTTCTGGAGACAGGACCTTGGATTACTTCACACCTCCCTTAACTGAATATAGCAAAAGCAACACTTGAAGTTTCAGTGGAACTGAAATTTAAGTATGTTTAGAATTAGGCAGTTTGGAAAAATAAGCAGACTCTGTCATTGTCAAGGGATTAAGGACTTTAGGCCTGAAACCTAATTTAGCAAAAAATGAAGGTGAATGAGTCCCACACCAAATCTCTCTTTGCCAAGCGTTCTCAATGCCTCATGCAGAGAAATGAGTTCCTCAGAGTGCAAGGAGTCTCACGTAAGTTCCAAATATGATACAGATGTGTAAATCAGTCTCCACTGACTACAGAGGGACCCTGGGACAATTTCATCCCAGTCTGAGGCAGTTTAGTTAGATGGGATGAACCTAGATGCACATATAAACCCAATTAAGATTTATAAAACAGTCAATTCTATTATTTTAACTGCTTGTCCTAATTAGTGGGGACAGGATTCACCTGACAACATTAACCACACATCCTACCTTCTCTTCACAGACAATGGAAAAATTTCCTTCTATATCTTCCCTCATTTCATACTACAGAAAATTCCTGAAAGAGCACTAAAGGATCACACTCAATATCTGTGAAGTGGAACAGGTAAAAAAAATAAATGTTCTAATTTTTTCAGTTAGGAGATAATTTGAGAGGTGCAAATGGCATGAAATAGAAAATTCCTGAATGGAAAGATATATCAGTCTGCAGATGAGATTTAGACAGACACCTCCTAGGAAAATTGAAGCCCAAAATCACAAATTACCAGTGACTGTACAAAATCTGTGTTAATTTGTGAATTGTATTTTCAGGGATGTTCTGAACAAAAGTCTAATGACATAATTTTAAACTTTGAATGCAAAATATGTAGAATACAATGCTGACTCTCAAATGCAGAACTCCCAAGGTCCCATTATAAATGTTCAGAAGATTAAAGTCTTGAATTGAAGTCTCAGAAAAGGAACTTCTAAGGCTTCCTACATCCCAGAATAAATATTTATTGACCATATTCCTCAATTAAAAAATCCCTCAGGTTCCCATGTGTTTGTGGGACTTTGCCTTAAAAAACAGACAAATGAACAAACAAAAACAATAAAAACCAACCCAGGAATTTCTTTGGATGGGCACCAAACATAAAGGTGAACATAAGCTGCTGGACATGCCTCTTCTTTCTCACTCTATCTATTAAATAGCTTCGAATGAAAAGGTAGACGAAAAAGTTCTTCCTGATCACCTTGTGATTATAAAAAAAAAAAGATCCCACAAACATTCATCCATTTTAACTCCCCAGTGCACAATTTATCACTTCACACTCTTGTTTGACCCAATATTGCTCTCAGTTCTTCCCAGGGGGAATTTTTAGTGAGAACAGCAGTTTTCCAACATTATGCAATTGCCAAAGTGAAGATATTTTGACTGTGCTGTTTTTTGTAACCCTGCATGTTTAGGCAGGGATCTTGTGTGCCCCAGCAAAGAGGGAAGTAGAGGAGAGGAAAACCATGGAAGGTACATTGCTATGGGATCACGTATTTGTCCATTAGCTCTTGCTAAGACAACAAAATTCAAGGTTTTTCACACTGTTTGAAAGCTTTGAGTAATCCTTATTGAAGAAAAAAATTGCTTAGATAGCTCTCTCCTCTATAATCAATCATAAACAAACAAATGTAGTAAAAAATATTTTTAAAAAATCAAAATTCTTAATGTCAGCAAATGTGTAGCATTTCTGTGTATTTCCTAATTTAAAAAAGAAGATATTAGTGCCATTTCTGGATCCATGCTCTTCTCTGAACACTCTGTAAAAGAATTGTGTGTGTGTGCACTCTGAAACAGCATATTTCTATTTAAGAAATTAAGGGATAACATCATGCTGGCAAGATATTTACTCAGAGCATACCTCCAAAAAGCAGAATATGTTATAGTCCAAATGTATGCACATGTTTAAAAAGTTAATGTTTTAAGCTTTCTGCCTTCTAGCCAAGTATATCTAATCTAATTAATGCTTTCCAGCCAAACATGGCCATAAGCAGGCCCAGAGTACTTTGACGACTCTTTAAAAGACACTGCTCACCTCAGGCCTTTCCTGCTCCCCAGTCTATCCAAAAATTTTGAATGTACCTTGCAAAATGCAACTTAGTTTTGTGAGTTTGTCACTGTTTAACTTCATATTGCTACAAGTGAATTTAAAATGTCCAGGCTTAATCTCTTCACTCATGCATGAATTGTCCTATACCAAGGGGAGCAAACAGAACATCAGGTATCCCGGCATGAGAGCAATCCAAAATATTTGGTGACATTTGTACACTGGTTTAGTGGAAGGTGTTGCTGCCCATGGCAGGGGTTTGGAACCAGATGACCTTTAAGGTCCCTTGCAAACCAGACTATTCCGTGCTTCAATGAAAAACTCAAAGGTCCAAGTCAGCCAGCCCTTGGAAACATTTGAAGTTTGAAGACATTATTATGAAATAATAAAAACTATAGATGAAGTGTGGGCATTCATGACTTGGAAAAGAAAATGAATGGTTGGAAAAGGTGGAATTCACCTAATCTACTTAAGTAATTCACCCTTTCAGATATCAATTTATGATGGTGGGTAGCATGTCAAGAGTTCCAATAGACCACACACTACTACACAGCCCATGTAGCACTATCTATGCTGCAAACACACGCAGCTCTTTGGAGTAGGTCCCCTCTTTACCCACTGAATATATGGTTGAGAACTAACTTTTAGTTGGTTCTAAAAGGTGAGGAGAAGTAAATGACTTGTCACGTGCTCCTTAAATGCGCACAGAATCACAGAAGAATTTGAAGGGACCACAGTGTCTCATCTGGTCCCACCTCCCTGCTCCAGCAGGGTCATCCCAGAGCACAGGGCACAGGATTGTGTCCAGACAGTTCTGGAATATCTCCAGTGAGGGAGACTCCACAGCCTCTCTGGGCAATCTGTTCAGGGCTCAGTCACTGCCCAGGACAGAAGTTCTGCCTCATGTCCAGGTGGAACTTGCTGGGCATCAGTCCCTGCCCGTTCCTCTGGTGCCATTGCTGGGCCCCACGGAGCAGAGCCCGGGCCCTGCCCTGAGCCCTCCCTGCAGACAGGAACAGACAGGGCTGAGGGCCCCTCTCAGCTGTGTCTCCTCTCGGGGCTGAACAGCCCCAGCTCCCTCAGCCTTTCCTCATAAGAGAGGTGTTCCAGTCCTTTCATCATCTTTGTAGCCTCTGCTGAATCTGCTCCAGGAGCTCCATGTCTCTCTTGTACTTGGGAGCTCAGAGCTCACTGAAAAGAAACTTGTTTTTCCTTCTCTGAGCTTCTCAGAAACATAAAACATCAATGCAGAAAAAGTAAAAGCATCACAGTTCTTCCGCTACAAAGAAAAACATTCTTTGGTAGTTTGAAATTTGTTATATTGACTTTTTCCATAGCTTTGGGAAATAAAAGCAAAATATTTAGTTAACAGAAATGAAATACTTTGTGGACTTACTTCCAGAAGGACTTAGGGGCAAGAGAAGTCACTTTTTCTATTGTCACTTTTTGTGATCCAGACTGGACTATAGAGAAAAAAAATTCCTTTCAATCTAAGGAATATAAACCAATTGTTTTCAATGTTTTCTGATGTGTTGTGGAGAGAGGGGAGGAGGTAAAAGGGGAGGAGTTATTGATCTATATAGTTTCACATTTTCTTCAGCTGTGAAACAAGTTTACATAAATCTGGAAATGTATATACTAGGTGAATAAGGTAAAGATCTCCAAATGGAGCT
Source organism: Coloeus monedula (assembly GCF_965178545.1). Taxonomy (NCBI): domain Eukaryota; kingdom Metazoa; phylum Chordata; class Aves; order Passeriformes; family Corvidae; genus Coloeus; species Coloeus monedula. Next base: position 116,231,101 of record NC_138782.1, read on the forward strand.
GGTTTCTGCCCAGGGTCAAGGAAAATTGTATGGATTAATTCTGGAATCATCAGGGACTTGTTGCCTTGTTGCATTTAATCATGGGATTCAATGATGCAGGTGGGTTCCTTCCAAATCACGGTATTTCCTAATTCTATAACTCTACACATTTTTGGTGAATGTTGGTCAATTTTGGGATCCATGTGTTGTCAACACGAATTTCAGAATGCAAATTTTTGAATTCTTATGAGAGTTTTATTTGCCAACAGGTGTTTTATACTTCTGAACAATTAAATAGCAAATCATGTCAGGAATATTGTCCGTGAATTTGCTGAGGAAGAGAGGCAGGATAGGAAGAAAAAAACATTAGGGAAGAGGTCAGAAGATGATAGAAAGCACAATCTCAACCAAGCATAACAAATTCTTGGAATCAGAAAATCTTTTCATAAAACCTTTCTCCTTCATCAACACTCCCTGATTTAAGGATTGATACAACATTAGTATAAATCCTAGCTTCAAAATTAGTGATTTTCTTTAGCTGTGAGTATATATTCTGAGGCTTTTGTTTTGTCATCCAAAACTGTGCTTGACTATGTAAAATCAATAAGAAAACCAAAATTATTAATGGGTATTATTACTTTTCATTATTTTTTCCCATTTGATCAGCAAATGTCTAAAATGAGAAGGGAAGCAGTTGTTAGGACTATCGTGCCAGTCCCTACAGATTCCAGGCAGGAATCAGGTTTTCTTTTCCTTCTTATTTTGAATGCACAATATTTAGTCTTCCTCCATTTGTTTTGGTTTAAATAAGATTAAGAAATAAGAAACATTTTTCAGCCCATAATCAGACAAACATGCAGAAATTTATGTGATTATCAATGCTCCATAGAACTACTTCATTTTTTAATTGGTGTTTTCCATCTCTTTTTTTTTATTTTTCTAACAAGTTGTGTCTTAGGTGAAGCAGTTCTTCACTGCATTAATAGCACTCTGATGTCTGTGGTTGTAATGGATCCTGAAATTTCCTAGGAAGTTTAAAAAGCTGTAAAAAATTATTTAATAAATTAAAAAGTCATATGGATCTATTTTGAATTGAATTCAATGGCATTTTATTCTGAAAAAAATTAATTATTTGTCTTGGAATCCAACAATTGATACATTTTTTAATATTTTTCTACATTTTCAAGAATGATAAAATTTAAAAAACTATCTCAAAAACTCAAGGAAGAGAGATCTCTACTAGGGAAAAAGAAAATTGTAGAATCATAGAGCCAGACAATGGTTTGTGTTGGAAGGGACCTTAAGGTTCATTCAGTTCCAGGCCTCCTGCTGTGGGCAGTGAAAACTTCCACTATCTCAGGTTGCTCCAAGCTCCATCCAACCTGGCTTTGGGCATTTCCAGGAATGGGACAGCCATGGCTTCTCTGGGCAACCTGTGCCAGGATCTCTCCACCCTCACAGGGAAGAATTTCTCCCTAAATGTACAAGTGGAGCTTTCATGTATTTTAAAAAATATGGCTAAATATTTTTCACTCCAAAGAAAGAACTCAGTAAAATAAAGAGGACTTTGAGAATCTCAGTATCTGATTTTTCAGTTTATATCAATTTTATAAGTGAAAGGACCTCACCAAATGAAGGAAACTGCAGAATTGTCCAATGAACATTCCTTGATCTGTTTCGTGGTAATTTCATAGAATCACAGAATTGTTAAGGTTGGACAAGACCTCCACGACCATCAGGTCCAACCTTTGAAAAGGACATCAAGAGACCTGTATATATAGACAGAGGAAGATCCATTGCAGTCTGGGTTGAAAAGTAGTAAATCATCAAGAAGTTTGTTGTGGGACACTCTCGTTACTAGCCTAGGTGATGCTATGGGAGAAGGAAAAGAAGAAATCTGGAGGTGCCCACAGTTAGAAAAGAGCCAAGTGAGAAAGGGCTGATGTGCAAGTCAAGGGTATAAATTTGTTTTCACAGTTACCCTGCGGTTGCCACACCAATCTTCCCCCGGTACTTTGATTCACTCATACCAGGTAATCACCAGCTACTTCTCACCAGGGTCCTGATTTTTCATTGCTGATGGAGGCCACTAATTGCAATATTCTCACAACTTTGGTGTGGTTCTGTCAAACAGCACCAGTAAGAAAGTCAAGGGGATCCCGCAGGCAATGCCATCTTCACAATGAGTCTCTCCCATCATCAGGCACTCTGGCATTCTTACATCCCTAAAAATTAAAACCTACAAAATTAATAATTTCCCTTAGATAGCTAGATAAATCCTTGCCTGCAAGATCTGTGTGCCTGGGGTATTTCTTAATGTCATATAAATGCTTAGCCATGGGCTTGCCTGGGTAATCGTACCTAAACTCTGCCCTGGAGGCAACCAAAGCTGGCACTGATGAGCCACTGGAAGGAGCATATTGCATGTTTAGATTAAATATAACTCGCAGACCTTTTCCCTGGAATTATCCACTCTAAGAGGTACTGTTTGGGTCTATTTCTGTTTTATCTGATTTGAAAAATAAAGTCTGTTTTCCACCATAGGTGCTGTTATACCAAATGGACCTTTGGTATAAACAAGAAATTAGATTTCTAGCATTGGTAATTATAAACCTTTTCCAAAAAGAATTTGAGCCAACTCACATACCTTAGGCTGGATAATGAATTATATTTTGTGGTATGCTGGCAAGGACCTTAGGATATTTTTCACCTTCTTTTATTGCACTGAAAAAACATCAGGCAGACATTTTCTGCACAAAAGATTTCCTGGGCAGGGATATTGGGGGACTATTAATCCCTCTCATCTTCAAAGGTACTTTCAATGCATTTTGATTTTCTTTTAGAAAAGTGCAACTAAACAAGAGAGAACAAATTTTATGTGACTTTTGCCCTGGATTCCCAGAGAAGAGTTTCTATCCTATATGATATCTATATAGGATACAGAATAGCCATTAAAGAACTAGTTTTATATTTTCCCCTCTTCAAACATTCAATACAAAGGAAACCCTTAAAAATTCTCATCTCTCATATTCTTTGCCCAGATGAAAATTCCCTGCACTTTTGTCCATGTAAACACAGAATTAGTCTCCTGCAAGTTTAGGTGGTGGCAGTTCCTGAACACAGTCATATTTTGCAGATAACAGGATTAGCTTGGATGTGGGTAATAAGTTGGTGAATCTCCCCCTGGCCATTTCTCAACACTGTGAGAGCACTAATCCTTTATGCTTTGATGTCTTCTAGTTTTCCATCAGGTGCAGCTCGGCACTTTTGTCCTGGGGCAGTCAGCGCTCTTATAAGATCTCATAGTGTCCTCATTAGCTGCGCCTATTTACCCAGCCAGCCTGTTGAACCCAATTTATAGTTTATGTGATTAATTCCCAAAGTACAGTAAACCCTAGCTTTAAGGCTCTCTATTATATGACTGCATCTCATATAAGGGCAAACACTAGCTACTGCTCTTTTGTTATATGGCTTCACTATATATATAAAACTGCAATAATTTTGCTCTCAACTACACATTAAACATCATTATATGTATGTTCTTTCAGACATACAGCCTATAAAAATGTTGCAAGTTGGATCATAAAGAAACATTCATGCACAAGAGTAATTTTTTGTTGTTTTCTGGTTTTGTTTTAAAAATCCATGTCTTTACCATTTTATATTACAATTATTGATATTTTTGTGTAAGTCCCATAATTTAGAACTGTTTACCCATGGAATTGCAGGTGACAAAGGCTTAGCAGTCAAAGTAGCAGCCCATAACCACTGGCACAGTTTTTTTTTTAAAACATGCGGGGTTTGTAGATAAAAGACTTACATCGTGAATTTTTATGCAGTCATTTAAGTCAACTGATGACATCTGTCAGCTCTGCTGTGTTTCCTCCTATTGGGATATAAACTATGTGAGTTGGATCTCTGGTAATTTGCATGTGAAAGAACATTGTATCTTTTTTAAAAATAGATGATAGTTTCCAGCTCTGTCTCCTCATGGGTTCATAGGGAGAGAGATCCTGCAGGTCCTTTTTTAACAATTTTCCAGCCTCTAGTTTCAAAAAAACCTCCACAGCTCCTTGGAAGTTCCAGTTACACTGGATGATCCCCGTGACAGAAGCAAAACCCAAAATCAGAAAATCACAAAGTATTTTAGCTAAGGTGCTCTAAGTGCTCAGCAGAGAGGAAAAGAGAAAAGCTCTGTTGAATGGGATCATTCAGTGGGAGCACAGGTAACCAAAACTGCTTGTTTAAACAAAGACATACAACTTGCCATAAGAAGACTGCATCAGAAAAAGTTATGACACCTACCAAAAAAAGCTACAAATATCAGAAGTCCAAATTGTTATTTTAAAGCACTTTGTACAAATGGAAAACATCTAGCTCTGGCCACTGGAAATCTAATTTTGATTTTTAAATCATGGTCTGTTTTGTTCAGTAGTCTTAGTTCTGTCTGATAACTGGTATGAGATCCCAACCAGCCACAAAATATCCTTCTTTCCTGGAAATCCCAGGGAAGGTAGTCTGGAGTTCTGTGACCTTCCCTTAAGCTATCTAATCAACACACCCAGATCTCGACCTGCAGTGATGAACCACCTGGAAGGGCAAGAGAATTATTTAAACCTGAAGTCCTTTTGGCCATTGGTATTTCCAATGAGACCAATCTACACTGATGCTTATCTACAAAGATCTGGTATGGGACATCCAACATGGAGATGGTCCACACATTTATATGATTTATAGATATATTTATATCTATATGATAGATATATTTATATATAGAACCTGATAACTAATATTTATTTAAAAATGTTAGTTAGTTGCACATGAATATTTGTATTTATATATAAAACAAAACAAACCAAGAGATGCTAAGGTATTTCATAGAAGTATAAAGGCTTCATGCCTCACTCTTCCCCAATTCACCTTGGTTCTCCAAAAATAGCAGAGGGATTACCTTTGACTGAACATTAGTCCCAAGATGTACATGTTTGGGTACAAGAAGATTTCATAGAGAAAGAATTTGTCAGGGTTCTGGCATATTAGTGAGGCAATTTCTGATTTTTCATTGAACATAACTTAAGTTTTATTGAGCATAAATTTAAGCTTCTTTCAATAGAGACTTCTGTTGCAAATGACATCTTCAGGTCTTGGGCAGATGTCTTGGACATGGCCATGCACAATGGGACAATGGCATGTGCTGGATGTTTCAGCTGTTCCTGCTCGCTGTCTGTTATGCTCTAAAAGCTTTTGACCCATAGATTGCTTGTGTGCATTTATTTCTGCACAGAGAGCTCTGGAGAGGATCTGTTTCTTCTCGAAATCTTTGCAACAAATTTTTTTTAAATGTAGAAAAACAATTACATGTAATTGTATTTATGTATACAATTTTTAAATATAGACATCTTTAATTCTATATATAAATAATATAATTATACTTGAAAAATTTTATATACTTATGACTTTATAGGATGTCAGTATACATCACTACAGAACAAACTGTTCTATTAAGATTTTGAACAAGTAGGAATAAAACAACCTCAGTTAGGTCCCAGCTTCTCTGGAAGTAAAATGATATGGGTTAGTTTTTATTGTCCCAGTGACCTTATAGTAAGGAATTTATTCTTCCTTTATTGAGTTGAAATGCTTTATAGGACATAGGCAGGAAACTATGACACTTGAGCTGTCTCAGTGTACATTAAGCTACTTTTTTGAGCTACTGAATAATTGCCACTCAGAAATTGTGAACACCAGCAGTTCTGAAGTTCAAAAGCTGACCTATCACAGCACTGCACAATAAGCATGTTTTCTTTCCTCCTCTAATGTTGAGTTTTGCATTGACTACTCTGAAGGATACATCATGTCTTGGAATATATTCAGCAAAATTAATAAGTCCAATAAAAGAAGCAGATAACCTTATCAGTATTTCCTTGTGTCGGATCGTAGACTGAGGAAATGAGCATTTGTATGAGCTTTTATAAAACTCTGTTTCTTCAATAATATTGCTGAGTACATAATGGGAAATGAAAAAAGGAGATTGTATATGTAATGGAAATTTTCTGATTTGTATTCAAAATGCATGTTCACAGATACTTTGTAATATTTACCAGTTCTAGTGAGCAGCACCTTGTTTCTCAACACTCTGTAAAAAAATGACTCACATGGAGCTTTCAATAAATTAATGATCCATAAATAAGAAATATGTTGCAGGGTTCTTTGCAAAAGTTTCAACTGAGATTTTCAAGAATATGTAATAAAGTTAAGGTCTTAAATATTTATTTAGGTATCATGGGGAGTGATTTATTTCTTTTTACACTAAGTGTCCTGTTGGTCCTGGTGATGTCAAGAAGTTCCCCCTGTGGGAATGGTGTCAAAGCACTGGTATGAAAAAATTATGTATTATTGCAATAAAATTTCTTGTAATCTCAGTACTGCAGGTGCTATGAGTAGAAAATTTAATACAAAGGGCAGCAAAGATTATTGGTACAATAATAATAAAAGAAGAAAAGTGTTTCATATGTTTAGAATGGTTTTCACCCAATGATCTCTTGGGGCTTTGTAAAGGAGTTTGGATGACAATGCCACTACCCAAAAAAAAGAAGTAGCAGCACCATTCCAGAACACACCATGAATTGTTTGGAACCAGGAATCAGGAAACAATTCTCCTGTCTGTATGTCCCATGCTATTGCAGATTGCACCAATAGATGTGAGAGGATAAACTACCTGTTAACATTTATTGTGGGCAAAATCTTCAGGATAGTTTGGTCTTGGAAAATTTATTTTTGCTACTATTTTGCAAATCCTTCCTGGAAATTTAAGATTCTGGTGTAGGTACTGGATCTCATTGTCTTTCTGAATTATAGTGTGTAATCTGTGCTCACTTCTAATGACTACTGAAAATCTACTTAAGATCAGCTCTTAGGGTCAAGACTACCCAAGCAGACTGTACTAAAACTGTCATGTATTTATTGTCTGGAGGCAATCTAAGTAGAATGATAACACCATGGAATATCTTGAGCTGGAAGGGACTCACAAGGATCATCAAGTCCAACTCCTGGTCCTGCACAGGACAACCCCAAGAATTCCGCCATGTGGCAGCAGCCCTTTCCATCAAAGGAAAAGCCAGATCCTTCCCTTCTGAATCCACAAGACAATTTCTATATACATTTTCAATCTTTATTTAAGGAAACAATATATATTCTCTTCCTTTCTTCTCCTTTTATTTCCCCTCCTTTCTAGCTTATTTCTCACCTACTGAAACCAATATAGCCTTTGTTTAGTGGTCAAGGTCTTATGTTAATGATGATAAATTGAGCCTTCACCAGTGTCAGTTATTAAGGATCAAAAACATTCTTCGTTCCATAATCATTAGTTATGAAATATTTTTTACAGCTCATCTGAATCAGTTTGCAAATTCTAACAAGTTTCAAAAGCCTCAGCTGTTCCAGGACAATCTCCATTTCAAATCTTTCCAAGGCAATTCCCTTTGTTTACGGCCTACATGTCCTTACAGCCAATGGAAGGGGATGATGTAACGTTCTCCAAGTCACACCTCTTCCTTTTTCCCACGTTCTTGCTCTTTGACATGAGGAAAGTAAAATGAAAAAATCCTTATGGTTTGCTATGACACTTTAGGGCCAGATCCTATCAGCTTAATTTGCCCAGGGAATGTTCACCATGTCCATTGGTTAAGGCAGGTGTTATTCCCTATGTTCAGATTACATGTCTGGACTTTTTTCCCTATCAGTGGAAAGCCATAGGTACCTCCACAAAAGAACATTTAATTTTAATGACTACGTAGACTGTGAATATGCACAGACAAGTGCCCTTCTACGATGCAGAAAGACTCTTTCATGGGATTACTGAGGATCTAAGAGTTTATTCAATATAAAAAAAAAGGGTTATAGAATTTGGACAGGGTACAAGGAATAACCAATAATTTCCCAAAATATTTAACATACATATTTCTTACTTTTATCTGTTTACCTCCCCAGGGCAAATGTATGGTGACTATTCCAGTTTGCATTATCCCTGACAACATGCAGTAGGATAAAAAGGATGGAGCTTTGCATCTCTTGCACATGCATGTTGTGGTCAGCCCGTCATGTTAATAAAATTCTGATCTGTCTCATCATGTGCATAGATACAAACTAATAGGATGAAATACAGAGAGAAGCTGACAGGGAAGAAATGGAAGGCTCTAAAAATATTTTAGTACACTGAGATGGCTTTGGGAGGACAGTAGGAATGAGTTGAGCGGTGGGTGTTGGAAGTGACAGCTCCACTGCTGTTAGAAGCAGTATCAACTCATGCAGCATCAGCCACTTTTCAGTCATCTTCATGATAGCCATGTTGATGATTTTTGTTCCTGGAGGCTGGATGGCTAATCTGTCCCATCCATTGTGGACAGTTCCTAGAAACGATTTTAGCAGTTTTTCTGACTCATAATACATAGAATAACAACAAATTTCTATTCAAATTTCTGTTTAGATTTTGGTTAAAAAGTGGTCTATGTGAAATTAAAGAATCACCGTCTACAAGTTTGATACAATCACCAGGACCACCACGTTTTTTCCTGCGAAGCTGCTTTCCCAGAATTCTCCAGTCTGTACTGGTTTTTGCATGGAATTATTTTTGCATGGAATTATTCCTTTCTGCATGAAGGATTTGGCATCTTCCTTTCCTGAACTCCAGGAGATCCTCCTTTGCCCACTCCTTCAGCTTGTTGAAGTCCCTCTGAATGGCACCACTTTGCAACTACTCTTTGTAATTTTGTACCATTTGCAGACTTGCAGTGTCTTCATCATCTTGGCCATTAAAGATGATTAACAGCATTGGTCCAGTAGTGACCCCTTGGGAACTGTGACAGGCTTCCTCCTGGACTTTGTGCTGCCAGTCATAACCCCCCTGAGGCTGGAAGACCAGCTTGCTGTCAATCCACCTCACTGTCCCTTTATCTATTTTATTCTTGATCTACTTGTCTATGATGGTAATGTCAGACACCATGAAAAGTTTTTTCAAAGTTAAAATGAACAATACCTGCTGCTCAATCCTTGTCCTATTAATTTCAGTGCAGACAGCTATCCAGCTGAGGAGGAATGTTTTTCCCTTCCTAAATCTGTGTTCACTATACCTAATCACCTTCTTGTCCTTTGTATGTTTGCAAGAGGTTTCCAGGATGAGCTGTTCCATTACCCTTGCAGGCTGATCAATCTGTACTTTCCTGGATCCTTATTCAGGCCCTTTCTGGAAGAGTGAGATTAGCTCTTTTCCAGTCTCCAGGGATCTTTGTCAGTGGTCATGACCTTTCAAAAGTAGTTGAGAATGACCATCCAGCTGCCTCAATAATTCTGGGACATCTTGTCAGGTCTTGTGGGCTTGAGTCTATCCACTTTGTAGACAAAGTTCCCTGTCCTGGTCCTCATCCACTTATGGTCAGTCTTCCTTGCTCCAGATTTTGTGTTTGGTTCCTGAGACTTCTGAAGGCAAATCTTAGCAGGAAAAATCAAGGAAAATGTGGCATTTGTTTCCCAGCTTTTTCTGTGTCATCTGTCACCAGATCCCCTGCTCCATTCAGCAGCAAACACATTTTTCCTGATCTTCCTTCCCACAGAAGCCCTTCCTGTTGACCTTCATTTCTTTAATGAGAATCAGCTTCCATGTGAATTCCTTACCCTGATCCCTGGGTGCTCTGACAGTGTCTCTATATTCCTCCTGGGTACCCATATATGCAAACTGAAGACAACTATCATTTGTACCTTCTATTTTACTTATTTTCATAAATTCAGACCATATCAAGTCTATGAATATGAAACATTGCTTTTATCATGATTTATCAGGATACTGACGTCATAAGCAGCTCTGGGCAAGAACTGGATATTTTGCTTTATACAGTTAGTTCTTTTTGGTTCTTCCAAAATGGTTTTTCTATTAAGTGAAACTGTAAAAAATGATGTTATGAGGGCATCAAAAAAAGCTATCACAGAAAAATTCTTTTATTTTGTCTTTCCTAAATTTAATATCCTTCTCCTCAACATTGCTTGCTTTCTAGAAAGCAATCTCAAATAAGGAGATGGAAATATTCCATTCTGAGATTAGTGGGAAAAAAATCAATAAAATTGACAGTTTGAAAAAAGTCTTAATTTTTTATGATAATGGAATTGTCTTTTTAATGTATATATGTATATAACCAATTTCCAACCTGCAGTAAAAAATGACTTAAGAGGAAAGCCAAAGACTGTAATAACTGTGTCCAAAACCATAATTTGACTAACAGCAGCAGACTCTTCTTCATGTCCTAATAAGCTTCTTTCTTTTTCATAAACATTTCAATCCCTTTGAAGAAAATTAACAGTACAATACAAAAGCACAATGTAATAATTTACTTCCATACATACACCTGTATAGGTATGCAGTGGTATAAGCATCAGTTCGTTAGGAACTCTAGGTATAAATATAGATGTAGGTATATGTGTAGTCTTTTCTTATTGAAAAAAAAGCATTTTTTGTAAAGTAAAAAATCATTGTCCTCTAACGTAATTCCTGAAATACTGTAGAACATAATAGACAAGGTCTGTGCCTGTAGGGAGAATTTCTTTTCATCCCAAATTTCCATGTCTTCCTAGGGCATGTCATCTTCCACCTCAGAAACTTTGCCTGACTTTTCCAGTTTTCTCCTCCACATTCAGGCTTAATCCATTTCTCATCTGCTCTACCCCCCCTATGGCACTTCTTCTGCTTCCATCGCAGAGGTTCATAAGTCACAGTCTTTAAGCAACTGTTTTTCTCAGCCATGCCTGTGCAACTGACATGTCCTGCTTGGGGGAGTATTTCCTTCTTGCATGTTTTATAACACAATTTCAGTGATTTTGCCATTTTGCAGCCTTTTGCCAAGTGCTCTGTCTTTTCCAGTTCTGTTACTTGCACCATTCATCAGAGTGGCTCAAAACAAAGAAAGGACTTTTGGGGCCATCCCAGATTGTAATCACTGGTGCCAAGAGAGGCTGCTTCCTTGTTTTTCTTGGTCTAAGCTTAATTTCATCTTTTATGACTGAATCAGAAATAAAGGTGTATCTTTTAACATTTGTGTTTATTGAATTGTCCTACTGATTTCAGTTTAAGGGTTCCATGAACTATTTTCCAAACAAGGGTACCAGAACACTCCTAAAATAAATTGCAGTAAATGGAAGACAGAAACTGTGGAATAGTCTGTGTTATAGCCAACATTTATGTATGAAAATAAAGATCCAATGGCTAAAATGTTTGTTCGTTTTCTATATTTGGAATGGAATGGAATGGAATGGAATGGAATGGAATAGTCCAGTTGGAATGGACCTACAATGATCATCTAGTCCACCATTTCTGTGCTGTTTCCTGCCCTTTGCTGGTCTCATTTTGAATTCAGCTTTTGGAAACCTCAAGATACCAACATTTATTTCTGCAATATTATTATGCCCTGATAGGTCACTTCAAGATGAAAGTGCTCCTACTTTTAGCTTCCTGTTGTTAGTCATCCTGTTGTATCTCATCAGTGCTATTTGTAAACCTCGAAACATCGATACATCAGTCTTTGTATTTACTTTCTAAAATACCAAGTGTGCTGCTTTTCTTGGCTGTGCATCAGTTGGTTTAATTAAAAAAAATCTTTTGTCTTGAAAATATGCCTATGGAAAATACAGATCAATCTGATCTGAGATGCTCATGACCTCACCTATCTGTGTACAGGTACCTAAAGAAAACAGTCTCAGGGATATGAGTCAATCACTAAAGAGAGATCTGTGGAGGTAGAGAGGTAGAGCTTTGTTTTTCTTTCTAAGCTCCACATGCAGCTGTTGCAGAACGTCCCACACAATAGGTTCACTTAAGGTCCCTTTTGTGCCTGAACATGCTGATCTCTTCCACTGCATTTCAGAGCTGAGCATTTAACACAAGTTCCAAAGACCACTCGAGTCTCCTTAGCCAGTGTGGACAGGGTTTCTGTAAAACTTCTCCCAGGTAACAAATGACAGGATAAGAGGCAATGGCCTCGAGTTGCACTAGGGGAGACTTAGACTGCATATTAGGGAAAATTTCTTCACTCAAAGGGTTTCCAAATCCTGGCACAGGCTTCTCATGGAAGTATTGGAGTCATTGTCTCTGTAGGAATTTAAAAGACGTGAGGACATTGTACTTGAGGACATGGGTTAGTCATGAACATTTAAATATTTGACATTGTTGAAGTTCATTAATGTTTGCAGACCATAAACTAAATTGTTACACTACAGTAATTTTCCCAGCAGCTCAGGAGACTCCCCAGTGGCAGGAGGGTTGGAACTGAATTATCTTTAAGGTCCCTTCCAACCCAAACCATTCTGTGGTTCAAGGAAAATGTAAGGTAAAAGTTCAGTTGATGTCTTGATGAAGCTGCTTTTGACACTGCACCCTAGAGAATATGACTTTCCATCGTCAAATATGAGCAAAGAATGGTGAAGGAACCATCAACAAACGTTTATGCAGTTCTTTGAAGCTGGAAAATGATTCTCCATGCTTTTTCTTTCATTTTTTTTCCTCCCCAAATTCTGGCAGGCATTTGAATGGGACATTTTTACCCAGAGCAGTATTTTAGCCTTTTATTTTACACAGCTAAATTAGACATTTTGTTCCATTCTCTAAAAAATAACAATTAAAAGAATAAAAATGTCTGATTTGATTCCTAATATGCAGTGAAAGCTTAAGCTAGCTAATAATTGCTAATATACTTCTTAGAGCTTCCTCTGACTCACAGCCAACTGCAGAGGGCAAGTCAAAACAGCCTTGGATAAATAATTAAAGCATTTAAAGATGTTAGGCTTATATTTTGATCCTAATCTTTAGCTAGTATAAATCTGCCCAGCTCAATGGAGCGAGTGGCACTGCAGAAACTGAAGACTGGGTCTTATTTTCAAGACTTCCCTAGGTCATAAATGAGTAGAGTTTGTATTTATTGATATTTCTACTTCCAGTAATTTATTTCTCATTGGCGGATAATTTCTGAAGCATTTTTCAAATGGGAATAAATGTGGATTATTAAAATTTAATTTCTGTACCTTCTATAGATGTGACTTCAGGTAGTGTTGGAATAGATATAATTGTATTTTTAGATATGGATTGGTCTCATATAACTTTGTCTGTCTGTTAGGCTAACATCCAGATCTGAGCTACACACCCTGGGCTCATTTTAGGATCAGTGGTGCTTAAAAGATGCTCTAGAAGCACCTGTTTCTGCCTTCTGACTATTAAGAAGAGAATATAGCTAACTTACACGTTATTGTCAATTATATTTTCTCTTAATAAAGGTGAGGTGACTTTTCTGCCATTGAACAAGCTTGTCACTAAAGTGCACTTGGGTTTACACAGGGCCTTTGCACAAAATGGCAGAGCTTAAAAAAAACTTCACAGCTCACCAGAACAGAGAGACAACTGATGTAAAACTCTTCTCTGCAGTACTAAATTCCTTTGACTACTCAACAGGCATGTTGCAATTTTCACCTCTTTCTCTTTGCTTGTCTTCTTCCAAAGTTGCATTTTTCTATGTTTAGCCACACTTTTCCACAATTATCAGGTATATTGAATACCAGTGAGGATTTCCTTAGCTCTGCTATAACATAAGAATCTGTAGGGGCAGAGGTCAAGTGAGTGGGTTATGGACCAGACTAGGACCAGTGACAGTGTTATTCCATTATCCCATAATTATATCCTCATTGACAGGAATACAGCAGTCTGGCAATGGCCAGAAAATGGCCTGTATTCCCTGTTTTTCCTTGCCTGCAAGTCTTGGTTGTCCATTATTATTACTATCCTGGGGAGAGACACATTGGATACACGTCACTCATAGGAGTGGCCTTTTTGGTAATCACCACCATTCGAATAGAAGCAGGATCAGGAAATTCAGATCTCCAGGGCTTTTAAACTTCACCCTTCCTGTGCTCACAGAAAAACCCAAGTCTTACAGAGGCAACCTTCAGTTTTTCCTGCAGTCCTCTGAGTGTTTGAGCTACTTGTGCTCTGACAGCCTTAAGGGGAAGGTATCAGCTGCCAAATGGAGCCCATTTTGCTTTAGGGCTTTAGGGCTTCACAGACTCCTGTTGCTTAAATTGTGGCCTATGAGGAGCATTCAGAGCAAGAATAAAATGAGATAGGGCTGTTACATTACTGGAAAGTTGAGATTGCCTTGAGATAGTGGGTTCTGGGGACAGAGGACCGTTTTTTGTTTGACAATGAGCATTCTTCATTCAGCACTTTGTACCTTTGCTACATAAATGACAAAAAATCAAAGGAGTTTAGGAAAGAGGTCAACATAATTTGGTCAATATAATGGCAAGTTTAGCCAAAATACAGTGAATGTTTTTTATTGGCTATGGAGATCACAATTAAAACATTTAGGGATAATCAAAATGCCAAATATGCTTTTTTTTGTGCAAACAGTTCCATATCACCGTTCCCAAAAACCTCAGTTCCACTGTCCACCTAAGCACAGGGATTGCACCATTTCTGAATGGTTCTCGTCAGAGGTTTTGAGATCCAGTAAAGCACATCTAGATCTAAATCCACCTGTGTATGTTAGCCTAGCAGACCATCAAAGTTATATGAGATGGATCCAAATTAGAAAACAGAGTTGTGTCTACTCTGGCATTACCTGAATTAATCTCTGCAGCAGACAGAGTACTGAGAGGGTGTAATGGGAAGATTATGCTCATATTCAACAACCTGTGAAGATAACTCTGTCCACTCATCCTTAGTAAAGATCCTCAGTGAGACTCAGAGGCATTCAATGTCAATATTGTCCAAGTAGAATTGCAAACACAAAGGTTCTGAAATTTTCAGAATTACAGTCTCAGCAATCTCCATTTTGTGAAAAACTCTCAAATGTGGTGTTCTTTTCCTCACATCTCAGTGTCTGTGGCCTACTACATATTTGCTGTCACATGGAGGATATCAGGAGTCAGATCTAGACACTGATCTCTGGAATCATAAAATCAGAACGGATTGGGTTGGAAGGGACCTTAAAGTTCACCTGGTTCCAACCCCCCGTCACAGATAAGGACACATAGAACTCTCTGTTTTTCTGTAGTCACTTATATAAACACCAGCTGTCTAAACTTCCGTTATAGTCACGGAGATCTCATTAATATTTAAACCAAAGATGACCAGAAAGTGGTTCAGCTTACTCTTAAGCAAACTCTTCAGTTTGGGCAACTGAATCTCTACTCCTGGACTCAAAATTTTGCACTGATGGGATTTCCACTGAGTATTGTGAAAGCCTGTAGACGCCTATGAGGGGCACAACCCTCTTGTCTGAAAACTGGCATCTACTGGCATTTTAGATGCAGATAATGTCCATGAAACAGGGCCTAAGGACAACTGGCAGCTGGAACACAGGTAGAATATCCCAACAGCACAGAACACTGCTAAAGCATCTGAATCATAGGTCTGTATTTAGGGGCAGTCAACCTGCAGATGAGCTCCATTCCTCCTGTCGTCATTTTAACCACCCAGAGAAGACCCTCAGTGAATGTTACATACAAAGAAAAAGCAGAAAAAAGAAGGAAAAAATTGTCTGGAGAAAAGACTGATGAAGACATAATAACTGTATTCAAACACCCAGAAATCAGATATAAAGAAGCAAAAGAAAAGTATTCACTATATTCAATGAGTATGGAAGAAATAATTCAGGACAAAAACTTCAGTAGGGACACCTCTCTAATGAAATGGATCATTGCAAAAACAGAGCACCTGGAAAGGTTGTAGTGTTTCCATGCCTGGAAGCTTTGGTGAGCAGGTAGAGGACATGGACTGAATTTCCTCCTGAGGTCTCTTCCAGCCCTACTTGTAATGTTTTTATGACTGTATTTTTCTGTGCTGGGGAATTGGAAAATGATCTCTCTGGGTGGAAATGGACTTACCCCCATCACATAGGCCTCCTGACACCACCAACAGAATTTTAAATGAGTAGCTAGACAGTCTGTAGCTCTTTAATAGGGCTTTGCTGCCAAGGGGCCCAACATGTTTCCCATAATGAGGCAAGGGTAGGAGGAGAGAAGAGGGAAATTCCTCCATTCTTTATATTTCCATAGTATTTTGTAATTAATTTGATGCTTTTACAGAAAATTAATTGGTTTTTGATAATGAAATAGAGAGAACTAACCAGACACTAGCAAATTAAAAAAAAATTAAAAAATCACAGCCTAATGGGCCCCCACGTCAGACTGATAATGCTGTCTCCCTCAGCTGCTTAAGGGAAAAATAGCCCAAGAGGAGACACTGTGAAAGTCCTTGTCAATTGAAGGGTTAATCTGCCTTCCTTCCCCACTCCCCTGCTCCCTCACAACTAAAGCTAAGCAGATTAATTAAAACTTAAAAGGATTCTGATTTAGTTACGAGTAAGAAAGTGAAGTGCTACAGCCTCGTGCCTATAATTCACCATTGCAGAGTAACACTTGGACAGGCCAAGCTGTAATTACCTCATGATGTACAGTGTTCCCTGCAATTCCTCACAAAACCTCCCTTTTGGGTTTTTCCCTGCCTTACCTCCTCTTGCCTCTCAACCCTCCCTGGCTGAAGGCATTTACAAGTGGTAAATATTAATTGGTAGGGAGATGACAGTTGTGGGTCAAGCAGGGGCTGATGGATCGGCTCTGTAAATCCAACAAGTATCTTCTCCACTTCATCTGTCATCCCCTGGTGAAACAGAAAGCCATTCTAGAATATTTCTACTTAATATTTCATTTTTTTTCTCAATATATTACCAGTGAAAAGCAGTAAGAGGAGGAAAGAAAAGAGAATCACAGTCATGAGTATCTTCCCATTCCCCACAAAATACTATGAAGTAGAGCAAGTTATTAATTTTCCACACATAGCAGATAAATTCACACATTATTTATTACAGGAAATAACCAATAATTTTCTGTTGTCAGATCTTTAAGCCACCAAGCCCACAGGTTCTAAGTACAGTTCATCCTTTGTGGAGTTCCATCCAGGCCAGGCTGGACAGGGTGTGGAGCAACCTGGTCTAGCAGAAGGTCTCCCTGCCCACGGCAGTGGATTGGAATCTTCAAGGTCTCTTCCAACCCAAACTGTTCTGTGATTCCAGGATTCAATGAGAACTGCTAAAAATACTATACAACTCTTTGGATCTCCTTAAAAATACAAGAATGAAAATACTTATGTATTTAGTTAGTTATTTGCATAGAAGCGATTTTCCATCTATGAAGTTGTTCCACATCTACACATCTTGTAAATCCTTATAGGGATGGTCACTCCACCACGTTCCTGGGCCACCTGTTCCAAAGCCTGACTGCCTCTTCAGTGAAGGAATTTCACTTAATAGCCAATCTAAACCTCTCTTGGTGCAACAGGAGGCATTTTCCTCTTGTCCTACCATGTTACCTGGGAGAAGAGATTGACCCCCACAGGATTCCAACCTCCTTTCAGGGAGTAGTAGATGAAGACATCCATAAAATTAACTGGACAGATCTGTCCCTACAGTGGGATGGAAATGTTACCCTTCCATTTTGAGAAGTTTGATAGGGAGACGATGTTGAAGATAACCATCTAGAGACCTTGAGGTATCTTTATTTCACATAAAATCACAGAATATCCTGAGCTGGAAGGGACACAAGGATCATAGAGCCCAACTCCTGACCCTGCACAGGACACCACCCCAAGAATCTCACTACATGCCTGAGAGCATTGTCCAAATGCTTCTTGAACTCTGTCATGTGTGTTTTACTTTAATGGTGAAAACATTCACTGAGGATGTATCAGCACTGTATTAAAACCACAAAAAGAAGGAAGGGTAAATAAATAAAAAGATATAAATAAATCAAGCCAGCTGGGCTCCTGATACCTTTTTGACTATCAAGGAGAATTAGGCATTTGTCTGTAAATCTCTCAAAGCACTCGGTTCAGATTACAGTGCCATTTGATATGCAGAGACTCACAAGCAGCGATCCAGAGGTGGTAACATCCCCCAGAAGTCCCGAGTTAGATCTAGCTGGCCCCTGCAGATGTTCAGGATACCTTTGGCTTCTCAAATTACACTTGGTGTATCCATGAGACACCTGAACTGAGCCTCCAGCACTTGTCAGTGACCAAAAGACCTTTGTAAATCAACTCAGGCTGCATAATTCAAGTATGAAGGGATGGGCTGGAGCAGCAAATTCCCTTACTGACATTTTAAGGTGGATTCAGAAGTTTTGACTCACGTCATGAGTTTGATTTTCAATGATAAACTAAAAAGAAAAAGCTTTTCAACAAAAGAGTTTTTAGGATGAATCAGGAGACAATGAAACTAGAACATACACACAGATTTTTCAACCCTTGTGTCTGGGATCATGTATAGATTGTCTGTGTGAGAACAGAGGTGTATAAACTCTTGGTATATTTTATACTGCAGGTCTATAGATTTTTTTTTAGCCAGCCTTAATGCTTATTTACTATACACCATTTCCCATGTGCTGGTGCTGGGTCCTCTCCAATTCCTTTTTTATCAACTACCAATCCAAAATTCCCTGTTTATGAGACCAATAATTTATTTTCCCTTTCCAATAATTTGTAAAGTAGATTCGTTGTTGGGTTTAATCTGTTTATCTTAAAACTTTTCTCCCTAGAGAAATCTTGTGATTTCTAGATTTCTTTATATACTTTCCAACACTGGTATACTAGAGTTTCTATTTAGATCTCTAAACAATAACAAAAAGGAAAACCAAAAATCTGGTACATATGTTCAGCTTTTATAGTATAATTTCTGCCAACTGCAAGGGAACCATTCCCATATTTAAAGTTGACTATGCATAATATTTGGGAAAATGCATCTGGTTTGGTACTCTTATAAAAATTGGGAGCACTTTTTGCAGCAGTTTACAGGGCTGTGAACTTTGTCAAGGAATGGCCCTGCTGTCAAGACAGTGTCTTTTGCCAATATCATAAAAGTTACTTAGATTTGATTGATTTATATATTATTGAGAGATTTATTTCCTGGCAGAGTTCAAGAAGTCAGTAATGGCATCAGGGAGCCACTGCTCATAACTGGGCAGTTTTTCTTCAGTTCAAGCCTAAACTAAGTTAATTTTAATTTTTTTTTTAAACCATGGGTCTTTTTTAGGTCCCTGAAATGTCATAAATGGCACCCTTTTTTGTTTTGTTTTCTTGTTGTTTTTTTCTTTGGTTGTTTTTTTGTTGTTTACTTGTTTGTTTGGGGGGTTTTTTGTTTGGTTTTTTTTTGTTTAAGAAGGATTTATAAGAAGTGCATAGTGATGGTTCACATCACAGTGGATATACAACATTCATTTTGTTTTTGGGGGTTATGTCAGGAGGAACATTGCCAGCAGGTCAAGGAAGGGGATCCTGCTCCTGTGCTCAGCCCTGCTGAGGGACATCTGCAGTGCTGTGTCCAGTTCTGGGCTCCTCAGGACAAGACAGACATGGAGCTCCTGGAGTGGGTCCAGTGCTGGGTGGCAAAGATGATGGACAGAGAATTTCCCTGACAAGGAAAGGCTGAGGGAACTGGGGCTGTTCAACCTCGAGAGGAGACACAGCTGAGAGGGGCCCTCATCCCTGTCTGTTCCTGTCTGCAGGGAGGGCTCAGGGCAGGGCCCGGGCTCTGCTCCGTGGGGCCCAGCAATGGCACCAGAGGAACGGGCAGGGACTGATGCCCAGCAAGTTCCACCTGGACATGAGGCAGAACTTCTGTCCTGGGCAGTGACTGAGCCCTGAACAGATTGCCCAGAGAGAGTGTGGAGTCCTCCTCACTGGAGATATTCCAGAACTGTCTGGACACAGTCCCGTTCCCTGTGCTCTGGGATGGCCCTGCTGGAGCAGGAGGTGGCACCAGATGAGACACTGTGGACCCTTCCAACCTTACCCAACCTGGGATTCTGTGATATGACACAGGTGAAAGACTTTCCAACAGAACCAACACTGGTGGCTGCAGCTGCACATTCTGACAGGAAAGATCTTCCCAAATTATCATGAGCATGTGATGTGTTCCTCATCATGTGGCCCTGTATAGTGCTGCAAAAAAGGATGAACCCACAGGGATCTGTGTTAGAACTGCAGCACCACATGAAACCATAGGATATGTTTGTAATTAAAAAACTATTTCCTCTTACTCTAGGGCTAATATTTTTAGACTAATTCTCAACTGGTTTGTTAAAGGAGATGCATTCAGTAAGACTGCAGACTATAGAGACAGGCTTTTGGTCTCCAGCAATGGCCAGTTCTGACTGCTGGTTAAGAAGGAGCATAAAAAGGAAAACATGCATTGATGCTCCCACATTTGAGCTTTCCAGCCTTCTGCAATCTGTGGCTATGCAATTTCCTGACCTGGGGGTTATTCCTTTGTCTCTCGTAGTCTATGAAGGTTTTTCCTTCCATGTTTGTATCTAATTGCTTTTTGAACCTGTGAAAACTTATGACATTCGCAACATCCCAACATCCCGTGGCAATCAGTTTCATGGTTTAATTTTGTGCTGTGTGAAAAAGTACTTTCCTTTAATTATTTTGAGCCCACCTTCAGATAACTTTATTTGATACGTGCTAGATTTTGTATTACAAGGAATAGCAAATAATTGTTCTTTCTTTGCCTCCTCCATGATTGTCATGATTTCATAGACTTCTGTCCCATCCCAAAACAATTAGTCTCTCCAGGCTGTAGAGATTTATTTCTGTTTATCTCCCTTTACATGGAACCTATTTCATACCTTTAAGCATCTTTGTCCTTTCCTTATTTTACCAATTTTTCTGTATTTATAGGAGTTGTATCTTATACAATTATTTACACCTGTTAAAAGTGATAGCATCATTTTTTCATGCTAATACAGGATAATTTTACACCCATTTTTGACTACAAATATGTGAAACAGTGGCAAGTTTGGTTCTCCACAATCAATAAATATTAAGCAGTTTCAACTTACAGAAAAAATCTATTCTGACTTGTGATGAATTCTGAGTTCCATATTTTTTTTTAAAGAGAAATATTTATTTAATATTTGTTTTGATTATTCCATCTGATGTTCCTCAATCTGGTGGAGAAAAAACAATATGTTCTGCTAATGACTATGTTTTTAATGTCTGATGAATTTTCTTCTGTGAGAGAAGGACACAGCTCTTTCAAACTCAGCAGCTGAATAGATCTATATGCCCTCAAGCAGAATGTTGCCAGGATAATGACACAGCTAATGTAATTAATTAACCCTTTTGAAGTCTTAATGTTTCAAAATTTCAGGTAATGGTATTTAGGTAGCCATTTTATTTTATTTTATTTTATTTTATTTTATTTGGACTTATGTATGATTGCAATTTGATACCTAAGCAAAAAAGCCCTCCCCCAAAAGGAAGACGAAAAAAAGAAAAATAAAGCCTGGCTACTCTGAATGAAAAAAAAGGGGATACAATAAGAAAGCAGAAAATTTTTGAGCTATATAATTTTTAAAATTGCATTTGCCACATCATATGCTATCCATAAAATAAATCTCCAACACAAATGTTTTGTGCTGTAAAAGTAATAATAATAAAAAACTATTGCTTTGGATGTGAAGCTTGAAACACGGGTTCAAAACCTCGACGTGCTATGGATTGCAAATCACAATGTGACCTTGGCTGCAACACTTAATTGCTGTGTGCTTCATTCTGTGATCTTTAAAAAAAGGGGACAATATCATTTCCTTATCCCTGATTTTTATCTGGCTCATTTATTCACACTGCAAACAGGGCAGGATCAGGCCTTTTTTTTAATGGTAGGAAAAGGAAGTTCTGAACTCGATACAAACCTTTTGCTACTGAGCCCTGTGGATGACACTCAGTGTTGATAAATATGTTTGAGCAACTAAGTGATTTGAAGTTGCATTTTAATTCTGTTCAAGTAAGATGAGTGAAATCCTGGTTTGATTTATATCGGTGAAAATCTGGAATTATTCTGTTGAGCTCTCGGGGGTCTTTCTCATTTACATTGAGGTGACAAAAACTTGCATTAATTGCTTTTATTTTTATCTTGGAACTGAAATTAAAGCATGTCTGCTACTTTTAGATTAAGTTTGGTGTCTTTTTTAATCCATGGAAAAGCAGTTTTATGTTGTTGCTGAAGATGTCCTTCTCCATCAAACAATCCAATGAATTCAGAGCCACTGTATAAATGAAAACTCTTTTTGAGAGCTACATCTCTCTGTACTTTTTTCTGTTCTTTTAAGAAGTATTTCAGTTTGGACACTACATATGTTTAAATTTGTGGTTATCCAGGTCCTGAACATTAAGAAATCTCTGTGAAGTCTCCTGCTACGCTCAAAGCTTTCCCATTTCTGTAATAATGCCTTTTGTGAATGCAGCAGCAGAACTGGCAGCACAACTGGGAAAGATACATGCTTCAGCTCTCCTTTAATTTTACAGTTTTGAAATGATGTCTACTTCACCAAAATAAGATAGTATTTTTAAAAAGCTTAATTCAAATATCAAAACCGTCAAATTTATCATGATAATGTTAAGGTGTAGGATTTGAACTTTTTTTCTGTATAACATTAAGAGAAAGTCAGACAAGAAACTTCATAATAAAGATCAGTTAAACTATAGGTTTTAAATTATTCAGAGCTGAAATTTTCATTTCAGTTTATTTTGCTAAAAAATAAATTAAAAAATAAATAAAATCAGAATGTTGGAAAAAAACATAGTCATAGAATCCTAGAATCCTGGATAGTTTTGGGTTGGAAGGCACCTTAAATCTCATCCCATTCCACTTGTTCCCTAGTCATGGGCAGGGACACCTTCCACTATCCCAGGTTGCTCCAAGCCCAGTCCAACCTGGCCTTGGATGCTTCCAGGGGTGGGGCAGCCACAGCTTCTCTTTGGTATTTTCCAGAGGTATTTGTATTCCCAAGGCTCCAGGTGAGCCCTGGAACCTTTCAAGACAGAGGTAGTTCAAACACACAGTCAGACACAACAAAAGAATGATGTTGTCCAGAGCCAGCGCTGCAGCACACTCAGGTAATGACAAAATGAAGTGGAATTCCTGTGGCACTGGCAAGAAGGACCCTCCTTGCTCCTCAGCATCCTCACCTTGACTCCAGACCCTTCTTGAGGCTGGACAATGAATTAGACTCCAGCCTGCTTTGCCTGTTCACCCCTACTTGTGCAAGATTTAAGTGTTTGGGCCAATGGAAGGAAGGCGGTTGTTGTAAGCGAATCATTCTGCATTTTGCACACCCAGATGTTTTCTTTCCCATTTTTCATCCCTAGTGATATTTGGGCCTGTTTCTCTCTCCTCTCCAGGAACATTTGATCCACTGTGGAGGATATGTATGGTGATATGACAATATTTCATACATTTTTTTAAAGTGTACATATTTATTCTCCATGACAGTAAAATGTTCCATCCTAACCCAACACAACTCTGCACACATCAAGCCCTGCCTCTGTCAGCCCTTGCAAAAAGTAACCCAGAACAGCGGGGGAAGTGTCGTGTTTTACAGGGCTGCTCGTGGTTCCAGGAATCATATCCCAGAGGAGCATCAGAGCAGCGGATTTTTAAGCTATATTAAGGGAAAGGCTGACATAACAGCCAGGTACACCAGTTTTACACCAGCTGAGAGGTTCTCTGTGCCAAGGCAGCACAGATCCAGTCCTTTAGCTGATGCTTGGAGCATCTTGGAAAGAAGCCTATTTATATGACTCTTTTTTTTTTCTGGGAATGAGCATTCCAGTGAGTGTGTGTGTGTTCAACAGTGTGCACATGCTTTAGTAGCCCAGAATGCTGGCACTAATCTCTTTTCGATCCTGGTGGCAATATCAGAGTATTAACAGAGGCTTTTTAATTATGGGTTTTTAAACAGCCATACTTAAAAAAAAAAAAAAAAAAAAAAAGGAGATATGCAATATAATCTTGCCCAAATGTTATTTCAATGCCAATAAAAACCAATGAATAGACTGAAGACCTTAGTAAATAAAACCCTGCTATTTCACTTCAGGGATTGCAATTGTTGGCTAGGCTCGGAATTTTCACTGAAAATGAGATTGGTGGGTTTATTTTAGCCTGAGTAGATAATTCACATTGAAAAATAGTTTGATAATTATTCTCATTAGTCAACTAGGACAGAACAAGATGTAATGGATTTAAGCTGTGGCAGGGAAATTTAGGTTAAATTTTAGTAGTTAAAAAAAAAAGAAAGAAAAGAAGAAATGGCAAAGAAAAGAAAAAAAATGAAGCAATTCAAGGAACTAAATAAGTAGCAATGAGAAGACATATTGTAAAATGCTGAAGGATGAGAAATGACAAACCTTACCAGGGCAGTGTCTTGACTGGATAAAGCTTTCCTTAGGTCTACTGAAGACAATATAGTATTGTTCCTTTATTTACATATTTTTTATTTACACATTATTTGGTCACATGAATGTCTGAAGAAGGGCAATGAAAGTGCTGAAAGGACTGGAGCACAAGTTTGATGAGGAAAAGCTGAGAGAGCTGGGGTGGCTCAGCCTGGAGAAAAGGAGGCTCAGGGGGGACCTTCTGGCTCTGCACAACTCCCTGACAGGAGGGGCAGCCAGGGGGGTTGGGCTCTGCTCCCAGGGGACAGGGACAGGACAAGGGGAAATGGCTTCAAGTTGCACAAGGTGGAACTTAGATTGAATATTAAGACTAATTTTTTCATTGAAAGGTTTATCAGGCATTGGAACAGGCTGCCCAGGGAAGCGGCAGATTCAACGTCCCTGGAAGTGTTCAAAAGCCATTTGGAAGTGGAACTTGGGGACAGGGTTTAGTGGTGGCCTTGGTAGTGCTGGGTAAATACTTGGACACAATGAACCTAGAAGGGTCTTTTTCAACCTAAATAGTTCCATGATTCTATGGATTTTCTTATCATTTCTATACAGCCCAAGAAACAAGTCCTGTTTTGGTATTTAGTCATCAAATTGGAGATCGAAGGGAGAAAAATATTCAAGATTGGGGTAAACTGTGGGTGTGTGTCTCCATCCCTTTTCCAGGAGCTTTTGGCATATCTTTATTATATTTGAGTTTACCACTCAGCCTTATGGATTTTATTATGGATTTTGTGGTTTCTTTTTTATGTGAGAAGTGGAAGCCTCATTTAGAGCTGACCAACAGCGTGTTAGTATTGGACACAAAATTTGCCTCCTGAAGCGGGAGCATTCTCACTCAGCAGTTCTGCTCCACACAGGGACCTCCATGTAGTGCTAGAAGATGCTTCCTGCCTGGAATCAGCAGAACCTGATTCCAGTTACCTGGAATCATGGTAACTTTTAAACAGTGTTGTTTTGAGTCTCTATCTGGAATTCAGATGCCTTCTGTCCCAAAGATTTTAGAGCCTTGGGGTGATGCATGAAAAGATAATTATGTGCCATACCAAGAAGCAGTAGTGGAAGCTGTAGAACACTGCATTCAGTGCATTCCAGGCACCAAGAACTCATGGATTTGAGAAACATCACCAAATCCCCACTCATTATAAAATCAAGAAGACAGAAAATGGGTTTGGAAAAGGGTCCATCATGTAAGGTCTTTCAGAGAGGTGCTGGATACCCCATCTCCAGGAACAATCAAAGTCAGGTTGGACAGAGCTCTGAGCAACCAGGTCTAGTTGAAGATGACTCTGCTCGTTGAAGAGGTGTTGGACTAAATGACCTTTAAAGGTCTCTTCCAACTCAAATGACTGTAAGATAAAATTTTAAAAAGCAAACTAAAATAATAATAATCATCATCATCATCATCATCATCATCATCATCTTACATTGAAATTACTACAATGATAAGAAAGCTTTCAAGACTGTCTGTACCATGTAATCAAGCAATTAAACCCTTGACCCATCTCATTGAACAGTTCTTTTCTAGAAATAATTTTCCTTCACTAAGTTATCTGTCAAGATAGGCCCTGATGGTTAGCAAGGAGGGACTAGACGCCAGGGAGAACAATCCATCCCATCACAGAACTGGTGCCTCCTTTAGTTAGATTTTATTGATTTCTTGATATTTCTCCTTTCGACAATACCAGGACCATAGCTGACTAGCTGACTAAATGCCTAATTTTGGTACTGGAAAAGTTAGATAAGATGACCT
Source organism: Coloeus monedula (assembly GCF_965178545.1). Taxonomy (NCBI): domain Eukaryota; kingdom Metazoa; phylum Chordata; class Aves; order Passeriformes; family Corvidae; genus Coloeus; species Coloeus monedula. The sequence continues at coordinate 116,257,143 of NC_138782.1, forward strand.
TTGCCTAGACTGGAAATACAAAATGAATTCTTTAAAAAGGACCTAAAATAGCTGTAACTGTACTGAATCAATCAGCAGTGATTGATGACTCCTCTTGGACTTATATGAATGTGTCATAGGAACAATATTTTATTTACATCTGAGAACTTGACCTTTCTGAATTGCAGCTTTAATTCAGAGGGAAATAGAATAAGGAGAGAACTCTGAACAAAGTGAGTGAAGTACCTATAGGTCTGTGCTGAGAGTCTTGGAATTGAGGTTTGGTGCCTGAGAGCTGAATGAAAATATCTGCTGACTGCAGTGGCTCTGAGAGGGCATAAAAGTAGTGTGGAAAGGTTAGAACCAGACTTTAGATTGTCCCTAGTAACTAAATTGGGAATTACTGCTGAATCTTTCAGTCTAATAACGAAATCAATTTTTATCCTTTGCAATCTAGTAAATTTTCCCAGAGTAACAGAAGGTTACAGGAGTGCATCAAAGGCTACAGACAAGAGATTTTAAATGCTGTGAGGCTGAGAGGGTATTGGATATATCCCAAAGTTACTGAGGATAAGTGTAGTGCAATTTACACAGGGATGGCACATTGGTCAGCTCTAAAATCCAGCTTTTCCCCAAAAGATTTTCTTTCTATGAGATTGAAACTGTGTAGACTTTTATTCTTGGATTTTTCCTATTTTGATTCAGATTTACTGAGCAGCTTCTAGTATTCAGTTGCTTGTCTTTAGTGGACACACAAACAGTAAAAATCTTTAAAGATTAGACATTTTCTGACAGGTCCACGTAAACTTCCAGATGTCATTGGGAAAAATGCAAAAAATGGCTGAAGTAAACTTTCTATTGACTTCTGTGCTCTTTGCATTTGACTTCCATAACTACACCTTCTCTTGGGGCACTTGAAATACTGTTTTAGACATCAGACAGGAAATAAAATGTGTGTTCAACAATGTGGAAGTCCTCTGGAGCAGGGTCATAACAGCCGAAATTTGAAAGTTGTTCTCATCTGTTAATTAATTTATACCAATATATAACTCAAAAAAGCAAGAGCATGACATGCTGGTGTGTTCATTCTGTCTATTAAAAGTCAACATTCACAGTCTGCAGGATATTTCATTAATCTGCCTCCTTAGTAATATTATAAATACACATGTATGGGTTTTCACGGTACTTGCTTAAGTATATCACTTATAACGCCGCAGTGAACAAAATCTGAAATGGACCTCAGAACTTGTTTTAATTCCCAAATGGAAATAGATGAGGGTACATCTGCCTGAGTAAATGAAGCACTGCTGGAAGTGGACACAGGCACTAAACTGTGGCCGTTCATACTGTTTTATACCCAAAACAGTTTTCAGCGTGGTTTCATTGCAGGCCAAATAGTGTTGCCCCAGATGATTTCACTGAATATCTGGGGTCTTGGTCTGGGCCAAGGACAATTCCTTTTAGGCAGTTTGGATGCATTCATGCTGTTTTGGAGACTGACGCAATTCACTATTACTCACACACCAGTCTGAACCTCTCGCCCTCAGGACCAGCCAAGGGGTCCTGGCACTACTCCTTTCACTAATAAACACCTGAAATTCTTGGTCTTCCAAAGGCTGATTCTGATTCTTCATATTTAAGGATGTTCAATATCTTGACAGCAGCCACCTTTCCTGTCTTGAAACTGTGCAAGTCCTATATTGGAAAAGAACTGTAAAACCAGAGGAGAGCTTTATCTTATATCTAAACCAAAGATGTTCCCAGTTACATTTTTTCTCTCTCACATGATGGGAAGGAAATTACAAGACATCACAGCAAGTTTTACTGCTTTTTCACCATTTCAAACAGAATTCTGTCACAAAAGCAGTGTGCTAGGATGTGTATGCCTATTACCTCTGTTACTTTATGATTTATCAGTGAGAAGGGTGTTGCTTGGACTTCAGGAGTTCCCTCCCCTCATGCAATAAGTATGCTCTGATAGCAGTACTGAGATATAAGTTGGACTAGTTTGTGGTTAAACTTAGGAGCACCCGGAAACACCTTCTTACATCAGGCAGAAGCAGAATATCAAACAGACAACAAGTGTCATTAGCATCCACTTTGAACTGAAGAGCAAATTTGATAATGTCTGCACTAATTTGGCATTGCTCCTTCCTCTGAACACTCCTTGTAACACAAGACAGTCATTCCTGTGGCTTGTTTGTTCCCAGAAATCACAGAACAATCTTAAATCACTAAAGTGTGGTGCATCTTAACTGAGTACTTTAAACTCATACAACAATTTGCCATTTATTTTGACACAACTATTTTTTTGGATCTTTTAGGCAATGTGAAAATTATTATTGGTACATACAGGAGAAGTCCAGGTAAAACTGCAGTATGTGCTCAACTTTTTCTTAATCCAAACAATTCCATACATGTAGTAGAAGAAAAAAATATTTTTATTTTTTATACAACACAGATAAATTCCATTGCTTATCCACAGGAATGATAAAGAATCATTTTCCTAAGTACTCTTGGAGAATGGATAGAGTATGCATCATTGTAAAAGAAGGAGAAAAATTTTTCAACATGGACTTTTGTTCTTTCCAAGCATTTCAATATTGCCAGTCCAGAAATTTAGATAATAAATTTCAACTCCAATATTCCCCTGCACACTTTTTCCCCCCTTCTCAATTTTTTTTTAACATTTGGAAACCTCCTACATCTCTGAAAATGTTAATAGGCTAATTATCACTGAGTTAATTTGCAAGTCATATTCCCTCCTGCCCCCACATTAAAAAAAAAAAAAGGAAATCTCCTCCCCCATTTTATTTTTCGGCAAGTTAAAAAAAAAAAAAAAAGGCAAGTGAACTTAGCCACAAAATAAGTCAAGGGAAAAATGAAGTACTAATTAAGAAAGCTGGGGTTTTATGCAAATGACTTCTTCACCGAAGACAGTCTAATGAATGTGCCCTGAGTCGATCCGTGTGCGTTTTCGCCAAGCTGACAGCTGGCTCGGAGGAAGGTCAGACAGAATCAAGCATGCACAGAGCATAATCCTTCAGATTGGCAGCTCTGCCCCCTGGTCACTGTTTGATTATCTCCCAAATTGCTGTATTTCACAGAGATAATGATTTTTTATGGTCACAGATTTGAAGACAACTGCTGTATCCTGAGGGTTGTCGTTCTGCAAGGAGACACTGCTGCTTCTTTCGGAGAAGAAATGGGGGAAAAAAAAGTTGCTCTGTCTTTTTTCCCCTCTCTCTCTCCCACTCTCCTTTCCCTGCCTCTCCTTCTTCTATTTATTTCTTTCATTTTTTTATTTATTTGCATCTCTTGTAGCCAAGAAGAGCCCCCATTCCTAGCCATTGTCCCGGTGTGGTGTCCACGGGAGGATGGCGATGGTCTGCCACAGACATTCCCTCACTGAGCCCAGCCACATCTCATGGAGATAACACAATTCTCCAATGAAGTATGAAAGAGCAAACATTCAGGAGCAGAGAAATCGGGGAGGGGGGGAAAGCCTCTGAAGGAATTCTCTGCACATGGTTGCTGTTCATTGCTGCTTGGTGACTTGCTGTCCTGATGGCCAGATATGTTGGGCCTCAGGGGGTTGTAAAAAACCATCATGGGCCTGGAAAGGGGATAAATGCCAGAGGCAGCAGTGGAGATGGTTTTCAAAACAGGCCAAGTGCAGATGTACAAACAGCACAGCATCTCCCATGATTCACATCCCTGACATTGGCACCTGTGTGTGGATTTTCCCTTTGAATCTTAACACCCAAAGGGGTGAAGACTTCTAAAAATGTAGGCAATCCAGAAAAAAAAAAAAAAAAAGGCACTTAGTGCTCCAGGAAGGATTCAGTCAGAGAAACTGTGTCCTAAAGAGCTGGTCATATATTATCTGATTAAATGCTTTTTCCTTGGAAAAATGTTATCAAAGGCAAGATTTGCAATGGAAGATGTTTGCCAAGGTAGGCAAGGGCAGAACTTCTGGAAATAACAAAACAAAACAAAACAATCTCAAGTGTAAACAAAGTATTTCCCTCCCTTTTCTCAAACCATAAAAACTTAGTGGTTTGATCACTTCATGGACAGATTGAGGCACACAGCTAAAAACTGTGAATTTATTGATCTGTTTATTTATTAATATATTTCTTCAATATTTAATTGGGATCCCCATTAATTAATTTGTTCATTTGAATTTCCTTACATATCAGTAGAAAGAGAGGATATTTTATGAGTGTGGACGGATGTTGACTGCCAGAGCAACAATTCTTATGTGAGATGAGTTATCTCTTTCCACTTAGTGGAAAAAAATTAATGCTTCATTTGAGGGAGAATAGATAAGAGGTAAATTCTCAACACTGTTTCATTCAGAGCTGTTGTTGGAAACTAATTTTCCAACACTACTATGAAGGTGTCAAAAAAAGGGGTGTCAAATCTTTCCTGTGGATCAGGGCAAGAGGAAACCAATTGTCTACACACCCACTCTATCCCCAAAGGCTTCATCTGAAAAGCATGAGCAAAACAGAGCAAGAAAGACTCTTCCTTGAGTATGAAGGGACCGTTTTGATCCCTGCACTTGGATATGAATGATTTTGAGGGTCCTGCAAGAAACAGACTTTCTGGAAGAACAGTAAATTCTAGTAGGGATGTCCTCAGAGAAAAGAAGATAAAGATGCCTCATGTCTGTACCTTGGAACGGCTGGCTGGGTACTCCTTGGACAAAGAGGAAACCTGACATCAGGACTGGTAGGAAGGTCCTCCTAGCACCAGTAAATCTAATATAGGGTAAGAGGCAATATCCAGAGGGCAAGAAGAAAGAAGATATGGGTTGAGCCAGCTCCAATGTGGATGTGTGTTCCTTCAGAAAAGTCCCTATTTCCCAACTGGTCTGACAATATTGAAAACTCCTTCTCTGTCAGGGTGGGGAGGCCCTGGCACAGGTGACCCAGAGAAGCTGTGGCTGCCCCTGGATCCCTGGAAGTGTCCAAGGCCAGGTTGGACAGGGATTGGAGCAACCTGGGACAGTGGAAGGTGTCCCTGCCCTTGGCAGGGGACTGGAATGAGATGAACTTTAAGGACTCTTCCAATCCAAACCATTCTATGAATCTAAGAAATCATTGCAGCACTGACTGATGGTCCTCAAGCCACAGTGAAGGCAATACAAGCAAAAATGAGAAAAAGTGCTTTAGCAGCAAATAGAACAGCACCAAATTTAGATGTCTGGAAAATTTGGAGCAGATGCTGCGCACTGCCATGGAAACTCCCCTTTTATCTCAGTCCTCATATCCAGACCTCTGTTGTACACACTGAACCTGTTACTGGAGGAGTGTGACATCTAGCTAAAATCACAGAAGGGGAAATGATTCCTGCTTCTACAAGCAGATGAACTGAAATGTACAGTGAACTGTTCATGTATCAGAGCACTCCTTTCCTGTCCATACTGACAGGAACTCGAGCACGGATTGACTTGATCTTTTTAGCCTCTGTCTATCCTTGCTTGAATAGGCTTCCTCCTTTATTATCCTCAATAAGTTTAAAGGCTTGCAGGGAAATAATGCAAGAGCCCTCCTGTGGCTGATTTTAACACCTACCATTCACATCCTTACAGCTGTAAGACACCAATAGTCAAGTGGCCAGAAGTTTCTGCTTTTAATAATGCACAATATCCTCTGAGTTACGGATGGAAAAAGCTGACTAAACTAAACTATCTCCAAGCCTGGATAGAGTTACATCCTACATTCAATTCACACTTATTTTTCTAGGCACCATCCTAGCATTTTTTAAATTCCCACACACTGTTGCTCACAATACTATTCCAAGCAAATAGCTCACCCTCGAAATAAGTCTATCTAGAAATTTGCCCACAATTTCACATGGGAAAAGGGGATCCAACTAAACCCTCTCCTAGTACCTCACATGTTTGTTTTCAGTCTTTAAAGCCTGCAATCTTCCAATGTCTGTAGACTATTGTTTCCCCTCAGGGCTGTATGAAGTGCTTTTAATCCCTTCTTTTAAACTGATCCCTCACAAGTCCCCACTCTTCTCCAAATGCATTTGTTCTTTTTTTTTTTTTTTTTAAAGTTGTAAAGAAATATCCAGATGGATGAGACACTCCCACTAAGTTGGATCAGAGTTTACTACCAAAGAATGGCTCCTCTGCTGAAATATGTGAGGACATTGCATTGGCAGCCTTGGATCACATGGATCACAGTGCCATTTTCTTGACCCAGGACTCATGGCTGGTCTTTAAGTTTTGCATGTATATAATTTTCCAAAAGCTTCTCCACTATTAATTTTCAGTTGCAGTAAATCATTCTCTGCATTAAGAGAAGAGTAACTTGCCAAGCAAGGTGAGCTCAGTGATGCTCACAGGGGGCTGAGCTGCCTTAAACAGGGAGCAGAGGAATGATAGAGTAGTTAAAGACATCTCAAAACTCCAGCCTGCACCAACAACCAGCAACTTGTTCCTCCAGCCAAGCTCTCAGGAGCAGAATTCAGATGAGAACCTACTGTAGATTACTACACTCCACTAAAAACCAGAAGGCACAAACCAGGATAAACCAGAAGGCACAAACCAGGATTTGGACTCAAACAGCACAAAAAGAGTGTTAAGATTCTTAGATTAAATGAGGGTGTATTTATTTTATCATCTGAATCACTCATGGTTATTCTGGCTGCCTGCCGACCTGCCAAAACTTGGAGAAGAAATCACACTGTGATAGGATCCTGGAGGAAAATAAATAAAATCCCTCAGGCTATTGAAATAGTTGGCATTAGCCCTGTAGAAAAAAAATTTTTTTGGTCACTAATAAAGTGTATGAACACTGTGAGCCCTGGATATTTGTGGTGGGAGAGATTAAGATTCAGGTTAGTGCTGTCTTTCATTCAGAGTAGGGATTTTTACTGCACTTTTTCACATCACAGATGAGTGCCCCAAGCACCAGCCAAAAGATCTTTCAAAGTGGGTGATCAGCAATTCTTTTCCTGATGCAAGAAACTGCTTCTGCAGCTTCTGTAAGAACAGGTGAATACATTACCTGACAAAATTAATTTTGACCAAATAAAAATTTGTCTACATATAGTGATTTAACGAGGAAACTCCTGACTTCCTCTAGCAACTTGTCTTTTTATATCGACTTGATGAAAAATCTGAAGTCTATAGGAAAAGCGAACTCTGTTGCCTCTCTCATTTCAGATCTAAGCCACAATTTTGCAAGCACAGCATAAGGAGTTGTATATGTTTTCAGTGAAAAAAAAAAAATCAAGAAAAAGACATTTTGGAAAATATGGAAAAAATGGAACAAACTCTATAATCCTAATGAATCTGTAAGCACCAGCAGACAATGTTCAACATCATTAATTGACAATAGCATCACTAGATTAGAGGAACTCTTAAGAGAAGCAGGGAATGATGCTGCAGGACACAATAAATAGATTATCAGTCCAAAAGAACTTCTCACTGGTACAACACTGGTACAGAGACAAAGTGATAGTGGAAACACTGAAGTCTTTAAATGCTTTTAGGGGTTTTCAGAGCTCATGTCTGAGTATGTCTCAATGAACAACTACGAATTCGGCATAAAACTAGATAAATTGGAAAGAAAATAAAATTGGTCATGGGATGAAAATTGTTGGTCTCATTGGTAGAGTACATCAATTGATACAATTAGTGACCTAATGTGTGGAAATTTATTGTGCTCATTAATGTCCAGCAAATCAGTTGAAACAGTTTATTGATGACTTCCAGAGGGAAAGAATATCAGAAAAAGGGGAATGAAGGAGTCTAACACTTCCATTCTTTGTGCGAAGGAAGTCTGGTTTTAATTTAAGACAGCGACTAAAAGGGAAAAGGTGTAGATTTATGGTTTTGGGATCAGAACATCTTCCCAGCTGTGTACAGCTGAGGCTCCCAGCTCAGCAACAATGTCCCATTTAGACATGCTTTGGTCCTTCGTGCTGGCTCTCAATCAGGTCTAGATGGTTCCCAGCTCAAGTAGGGCAAAGTGCTCCTTCCCTGGAAGTGTCCAAAGCCATGTTGGATGGGGCCTGGAGCAACCTGGTCTAGTGGAAGGTGTCCCTGCCCATGGCAGGAGGTGGAAGAAGATGAGCTTTAGTGTCCCTTCCCACCCAAACCATTCTGTGATCCTGTGATCACTGAAGTTTCTGTCATCTCAGTAGAGTCAATGCAGAAAACCATATAGAGATCATTCAGGGGCTGTGGTTTGTTCTTCAGAGACAGCACATCCTTTCTTTAATTGAGTCTGTGTTTACAAGCTACCTGAGCAGCCTTTGTAAATATCTAAAGTAGGGAAACTGATTATAACGCAACATTTCTACTCAAAGAAGCTGAATGTCCATTCTTATCACTAATCTTCCCTCTTCAAAAACTTTGTCAGCTGGGCTGCATTTGTTGCAATGCTCTGTATTATAAAAAATTTACATCGTTGTGCTTTATGGATTTTTTATGGCCCTCCTGGTAACAAAATGAAGTAGTTTCTAATCTTGGCTGTGTTCAGATGATGTTTACATTGGTCTGCCTTGGTTTTATGCAGACTGTGTGTAAAGAAAGCATAAACTTCTTCAGAAAAGCTGTAAAGTGAAGGATCAAACTGCATCTCTGTGGTGGGAGGGGAGAGAAGGGAGGGCAGGGTGATCTATCCCAACCAATTAGGAATACTCTGCAAATTAGGCAGACATCAGTTGCACAACTTCACCCATCCTCCCCAGCCATGCCCCTGGATAAAAGAGAGAACCACAATGGTAGTTAAAACAATTATCATCCAGTAGAGCTTGATTCTAAACTGCTCTGCTAGGAAGTGGCAAGGAGCATTCAGCTCCTGACACAGCAAGCAATCGCTTTTTCTTCCCCTTGGGTAGAGAAGCTCCTGGCTTTTTAAGCAATTCTGTACCTCTGAACTAGTCCTTGCAGGGCTTTGGGGTAGCATGCCAGTGGCACTGCATCCCATTATCATCATTGCACGTCACTGGAGGCAACAACAGGAAAGAGACGCAGAAACAGCCGGGAATGAGAGGAGACATTAATAACAGTGCACTGCTCTGTGCTGACAAAAGCAGGAGAAGGTATTGTGAGGGCTGCTGGAGAGGAGAAGGAAGGAGGAGAGGTGGAAACAAAAGACATAAAAATGAACTAATATAGGATGGAAGCAGTTATGCAATAACCTTTTTTAGAAAAGTAGTAGTTGGTAATAGCAGGTGTAGTGGCAAGTCCAGTTTCTATAATTTTTTGTAGTTCATCAAATCACTTAGGAGCGGGTTTGTAAAAAATTACCTGTGTGTCTCAAAGACAGAGAAATTAAAAGTAGAGCTTCCAGAAGTTCCTAAGCAAAGCAGGATTCTGTCCCACTTTTAAGAGGACGTAAAAATGCACATCATAAAAAGAACAAATGCTGTGTCTTTGCTGACCCATTGAATCCTGATACATTTTCTTGGCTTCCTGGCTTCCTTAAAAGCTTTCCAAGGGCTTCCAACCTAGGACTCCAAGAGAGCTGGAGAGGGACTTTTAGCAAGGACATGTAGTAATAGGAGAAGGAGGGAATGTCCTTAAGCTGCAAGAGGGAGATTTAAATTGGATATTAGGAAGAAATTCTTCCCTGTGAAGGTGGTGAGGCCCTGGCACAGTGAAGCTGTGGCTGCTCCATCCCTGGAAGTGTTCAAGGCCAGGGGCTTGGAGCAACCTGGTCTAGTGGAAGGTGTCCCTGCCCATGGAAGGGATTGGAACTGGATGATCTATAAGGTCCCTTCCAACCCAAACCATTCCATGATTCTATGATTCTAGGCCAGCAGGCACAATCTAACTGTATCCACCCTTAAACCCTTCTAAAAACTAAACTATAAACTTATATCTAGGCAGTTCCATATAACCTTCTAAATTTGACCTCATAAACTGTCGGCTGACTCCCCACCAACTGCCCTTGCTGATATTATCTCCAGTTGTACACTTTCTTCAAGAAAGGCCTCAATGCTAATAAACTGGGGAAAAAAATCACCTAACAAATATCCACAATATTTGGCTGCATCCCAGATTTCTTTTCCACTAAGTCATACAGCCTTCTGTCAATTTACTGCAACCACACAGCCAAAAGTTGTAAGACTTCTGTAGCATTCTTCAAAAATCCAAGTGAAAAAACCCAGAAACATGGAATGAGGTTCACTTTCCAAAACCTTCAGGATCTCTTTGCCATCATCTTCCTTACTCAGCTTTGACTGTCAGTGAAGGAAGTGAAACTATTAAAATGCAAGTCATGTGATCAATTTTAGCTGTTTTTTAGACATAATCTGCACCCTCAACCACTTTCTCTCCTTTGACTCGATGGGAATCCAGAAAGTCACCCTGGATACCAACAGTTGCATCACAGACTTCCAGTCTCACTCTGATGATTCTCACTTTGACATTCAACCACCCAGCACTTTGCTGCTTCATGACTCATGAGGATTGTCTTATTTCCTAACCTTTGTTCTCATCATTGACCGCTACATATAAAATTGATTAATTTCCATCAGCTAGTTCCAATTATCTCCCAATTATAGGCAGCTCTTAGATATTTTAAATCAAAGAGGACCATTATGATGATTAGTCTAATTTCTGTCATTGCAAAGAAAGTAAATGTCACCCATTTGGTCCAGTTTTGAGTCCCATTAACTGCCCTTTCAGTTTGGGCAGCATCAATTTAGTAGTGGCTGCTGCCCAAACTGAACACTGGGCACTATACAGGTCTGCTTTGCTTTCTGAGCCTAAATCTCTTTCTGAATCTAAATGATCCATTATTCCCTCTCCATATATCTTGCATTCCCAGAGTGGACAAAAATGTAAAATATTGCAAAATGGGTAATTACTGACTGGAAGATGGAATCCTTGAAGGTTCTTGATGTTGCACCCATGGAATTTCCAGCCTTTTTGAGAAGTCTGTTGAAATCCAAGTGTGCATCCCTGACACGGACATGAGCCTTGAACTCCTTTCTAGGTGAGATATTCATGATTTTGGTTGCTGCATTCTTTTCCATGGATGTATCCTTGCAGAATGAAAAGTTCCTTGCAAAGTTCTTGGAAAGCAATGGCTGTTCTGGGTTTCTTCTCCTAATTTAAGATATTCTTATGAAATATGGGAGCTTGGGTGGGAGCAAGGGCTTCCCTCATTGCTCTCCACAGCTCCCTGAGGAGGGGAAGTGGAGAGGGTGGTGCAGATCTTTGTTGCCTGGTATGGCGTGATAGGGCACATGGGAATGGTCCAAAGCTGCGTCAGGAGAGGTTTGGATTGAACACTGGGAGATTTTTCATTACCTAGAGGCTGCTCAAACACTGGAACAAGGTTTCTAGAGAAGTGGTTGAGAGGTGTCCAAGGCCTGTCAGCATTTGAGAGACATTTGGACAATTCCTTAACAACATGTCTTGGTCAGCCTTGAATTGGTCAGGCAGTTGGACCAGATGATCATTGTAGATCCCTTCCAATGGAAATAGCTCTATTCTATTCTATTCTAACCTGCAGTTTTTGTTTCCAAATACGGACTGCAGCAGACCTGGAAAAGTTTGTGAGAATTAGTAACACATCTTTTTTTCCCCATGACAAATTTTGGCAAGCACAAACACTTTTTGGCACCTTTCATGAACTTAAAACCTCAAGGCAGAAGCACTGGGGCAGCTCTGTGTAGGCCAAAGCCAGCAACCAGCTCTGGCCGAAACAAGCACACTAAAAATCTTAGGTAAAAATGCAAAGTCCTCCCTGAATTTATTCCTGCCACAGAAAATTTACAGCACAGACAAGGTCATATTACCCAAAATCAGGATTACACCAGCAACCCAGGTGACGTTAGATCACGTGGGATCAGTTAAGGCTTCTACTGACTTTGTCATTGCCTCCGCCAACTGTCTTTAGCCCAACAGCAGACTCAGCTAAGGACACAGATATTTAATCTCCAGGATATATCCCATCCACATGCCTGAGCAGACATTTAGGGAAGCTTCTCAAGAATATTTTTTCCATCATTATCATCAGCAGTTTTTCCTTATGGATGTTTGCAATAAATAAATGCTTGGTATGGGTATACTTATAACATGGAGGAGGGAAGGGTAGGGGGAGGGTTACTTTGTCATTTCTTGGCAGATATAAAAACCCACCAAACTATTCATATTTAGCTCTGTTTGGAATAAATAAAAAACAAACAAACATCATAATGCACCCAAAGGCTTTGCATAGCTGGAAGCTTTATTGATTCATATACCACCCACATAATCTGCCAAAATGCACTACAGTTTTAAATTTTTTTTTATTTTTTTTAGTCTTCTTTACAGGAAAGTCTAGCCCTCCAAGCTCATTTATGCAAGGGAAAAGAATTAAATAAATCCTTTAAACACTACTAAGCCTACTCTGGGAAAGGCTTTTGGTTGTAGCTCAAAGGAAATGCATTCTCTCGTCCTGTGGGAGTTGCATGAATTGTTGGAAGCATCATGACCAGCCCATGGAAAAGAGATGACTTCTGCCTGTCATAGCTGTCAGCAAACTGAGGTTGTTAGAACAAAGTTCCTAGCAAGGGAAAAGTTCATATCGGGTCACTAAATTTCACTATAGTCCCTGGAAATCATGTCATCCCCAGATGCTGACAGTTATGTGGAAAATACAGCCTGGTCCTTTGAAAAAATTGTTCTGATTTCTGTTTTGAGTGGGAACAGGAAGAGTAAAGATCCCTGCAGATGTGCTGTGTGTGGCAGCATGGAAGCCTTCAGGGGGTCTCAAGGTGAAGTGAAGAATGGTGGAAGTGGGATTAAGTATCGGAAGCTGCAGGATTTGTGCTCTTTCTGCTCAAATCAAGTGTGGTTTTCTGGTGTGGTCAAGTCAAGTGCGATGTTAGCTAAGTTCAAAGTGTCCACTCAAATCTTGGGATTGCTCTATTCCTGGGGAAAATTAGGACCAAAGAGTTTTCATGTATATAATTTTTTGTTTATTTTTCCAACACTGGATGGATGAATCTGGACAATTTTCTGGGAATAATCCCTAGTGCTTGGTCACAAACAGCATCTGAGAGATATTTTACAGGCTGATTTTGCTGCATGTGAAAAAACCCCATGCCATGCCACCCAAACATTTAGGAACGTGTGCAATTTCATTAGAGTGCCAACATTTCCATAAGGCATAAGAGACAAAATTGGAGGGATTTGACTTGTCATTTGATGCCCCATTCCTGGAAGTGTCCAAGGCCAGGTTGGACGAGGTTTGGAGCAACCTGGTCTAGTGGAAGGTGTCCCTGCCCATGGCAGGGCATTGGAATGAGATGATCTTTAGTGTCCCTTCAAGCCTAAACCAATTTGTGATTCTGTGTTTCTATGACTCTACTGAAAGCAGAATTCTTTTTCCGTTCCTGCACACAGGAATAAAGTTCTACCCGGTGAGAAGCAACAAGAGCTTTGGTTCACTTTCCTGCAGTTAAAACGTTAAGACTAAAGTAGAAAAAAATTAGGATCACACACATCCAAGCCACGTGGATTAAGAAGAAGATCATCCTTCAGAGTGGCTAAATCAGTTCGTCAATAAGATGCTTGAAGGATAAGATTTCATACTTGCAGACCGTTGCCAGCAAAATATAAAAGCGAATGAGGCATTTATGGAATTGTATAATTCTTGGATGGCAGCTTAAAAATTAGACTTAATTGAAGGCTAAAAAGAAAGCATTTTTATTGTTGGGAATGAAGGGTTTAAAAAAGAATTAAAGACATTTTCAACTTGGGTGTAGGGCATAATTACAAAAACATTAAAGCAAATAATTGGTAGCACTGTAATTTTTTCCTCCCCAGGTAACTACCATATGTATTACACAGTGAATCATTGACTCTGTCCCTCCTATCATTAATTACTGTGATGCATAAATAATTGAAAAATTATATGTTCCAAAAATGATTTAGTAATACATTTTATGCATCTAATAAGCACAGGCTTTTAATCATCGCTAGACATGTTATGATAAATTTTGCTCTCCGTCTCAACTCTTCTGTTATCTCTCACTTATACGGCTGCCATCTCCTTGCATGCAAATACCACTAAGCCACTTGACAACACATACTTCCCAGTGGATGCTTTTTACTGGGCTTTATTCAGCTCAACATTTTTGGTGTTGATATTTTGGCTTGAAATTCATTTAAGGGTATTCTTAGCCTCACAGAAACACATTAAACTATTTATCCCCAAACCATAAACTATTGTTTAATTTAAATGGAAATATCTTAATCTGTTTTTTTCCCATCCATTTAACAGTCTGTACCTTTTGTTTTGCACAGCAGGGATATTTCAAAGCTGCTGCTATAGATTGAACTGAAATAACCGAAAATCTACTCTTTTTAATTAGAAACAGTAAAACATATTTTAACATGTGCTGATCATCATGGTACGTGTTATTTCCTTTCTTCAGGTTTAACACATTATGTTTGACACTCCATCATCAAGTTATATGACTCAACACCTTAAGGAACGACTCAGCCTGGAAAAGCACAAGAACCACTGATATGTCAAGATGTTATTTCAAGTTCAACACAAGCAACACAACCTGTCAAAACTGTTCAAATTAAATTTGCCACTCTGAAGCTAATCATTCATGCTTACTTTTAGTGCTGTTTACAGTTGTATTGCTCACAGAACCTGCAGCTCTTGCACACAACACAGAAATTAAGGCTTGTGACTGGCTAAGTGAAGGTGATAATGAAATGGTTTGGTTCATTAAACTGTCTTCAAATAAGTACAGAGTTCATAGTAATTTCATAAAATCATAGAATATCCAGAGATTTATCCAACTCTATTTCAGATAGACACTTGCAAACCAATTGACTACAAAAGCTATTAAGAATGTTTATTTCTAAGCCAAGAAAAACACAATAGGATTTGTCTTTTGGGAGCCTCTCTTGAATCTTCTAACTCTCTTACATCATGTAAATAAATAAACATTAGTGTTTTCCATTTATTCATATCTACTGGACAGACAACTGAAGGATGTCTCAAGCTCCAAAGATCTATAGGTGTAGGAATATTGATAATAGCTCAAGCCTGAGTTTCTGCATAGTTCATGTTGATGAAGCACCAGGAGTAACCAAACACAAGACATGGTCTTTATTGCTTCACTGAACATGAAAATTATTGAGGATATATGACACCATTTTAAACCAACTGGTGCCTTCGTGAAGCTGAAGGAGTTGCAAGTGTTGGATCAGATTTCATGACTAAACTGAGAGGGGATTCAGTCTATCTCAGCATATGAAATAGAGTGGTTTGGGTTGGAAGGGACTTTGCAGACCTTCCAGTTCCAAACCCCTGCCATGGGCAGGGACACCTTCCACTATCCCAGGTTGCTCCAAGCCCCGTCCAATCTGGCTTCAGACACTTCCAGGGATGGGGCATCCACAGCTTCTCTGGGCAGTCTGTGCCAGGGCCTCCCCACCCTCACAGGGAAGAATTCCCTCCCAATATCTAATCTAAACCTGCCCTCCTTCAGTTTAAATTCCACATCTCATACTTACTCCATGTATCTAAAGGGTGACTACCATCTTGGTATCTTGTGCAAGTCAGGGACTGGCTACAGAGAGGCTTTTCTCTTAGATAATCACCTGCTTGCAAAGTTCCATTCTGAATTCCTGTTTAAAATCTTGTCCCTGTTCTGAGGAGGAGATGCTGCACCTGGAATCCCAATTCTACCCCTTTGGAAATTTTCACGTGCTTCGAGTAGCCCCTTTTGATTCAGCCAAACTGCTTCTACTTCCCCCAGACAAGGGGCTTGTGAAGGATGAGTGCTAGGAGCTCTAGGGGGGATTCCAGGAAAGCCTTTGTATAAAATAACATGTCCTGACCTTATGGAAGTAATTCATAGATGGAAATCTGGATTGCTTTTGTGAGGAAAGGTTCAGCCATTGAAGTCAATGAGACAAATCAGTGCCAAGAGTTCCTGTGCCTGCAGAAAATATATGCAAGGAAAGGAGGGTAAAGTTGTCTTGTTACTTTTGTTGTGACTGCAGTCATGATGGAAAACACTGCAGGAATTCAGGGGTCTTATTCACAACAAAGTGCATCAACATTTGAAATAATCTCTAGTGAAAACATGATACAAGAAAGTTTGACTTTATAACAACATTGAAATGAACTCCCTTCATTGAAAGCAGCCTTGAAAACAGGTGCTGGAGAGCTGTGGAGCACTGTAGGTGGAAATGCAAGAACTGAAATCCCTTCCCCATTTCCCCCCCACAACCACCTGCTTTGGCTCTCAGGTGTAAATCCCTCAAAGCAGCTTGTGTTCCATGCGAAAGAGGTTCAGTGTCTGTCACAACATCCATTCCATTCCATCTCCTTACAGGAGTGTGATGTGATGAACATACAGCAGGTGTCTGACTGTCCTGTCTCCCTGTTAGGTTTGGCTAATTAAAATAAATTAATTAAATTAAATTAATTTTTGCTTGCAATATGCACAGCTGTTCAACTTCCACCTAAATTAGCTATCTGAGGAATTTCTGAGAAGGAACCTGACCTTTTAGCCTATTTATATAATTGTATAAATACCAGGTCCTGTTCTACAACCTGGAGCACATCTGGCATAATCTGGCCACCTCCATACTATTAAACTCTCCCAAGTCTCAAAATGGTTGTTTTCATCTAAACTGCATATCATGAAAAGCTGTGCTGACTTCAGAGCCCACTGAGTGGTGTCGGAAGCCAAAAGATTTGCAAGGAACCCTTTAACAATTTAGAAGCCCAGAGAAGCTGTGGCTGCCCCATCCCTGGAAGTATCCAAGGCCAAGTTGGACAGGGCTTGCAGAAACGTGGGATAGTGGAAGGTGTCCCTGCCCACGGCAGGGGGTGGAGCTGGATGATCCTTAATATCTCTTCCAACTAATTCATTCCATGGTTCCATGATTCCATGGAAGAGTTCAAGAGCCCATGCCCATGCTCTGCCACTGCTTACTTTACTAGTCCAGACTACAATGGACTGGAACCTCAATAGAAGGAAATAACAGGAGGCAATACCAGGTCAGTGATATTTTGGAGGGAGTTCCAGGTCTGGAAAGGTTAATATTCCTACTGGATTCTGCCTACAACCACAGGGAAATGGTAAGGAAGGAGAAAAAGGGTCTACAATACAGCTGTTCTCATGTCCTTAATAGCAGTAAAATATGTTGGAAAATTGCTCCCAGATAGGTGGGAGAAAACATCCTATCACCAGAGACTTGAAGAGCCCAGACTTATCAAAAAGAAAATGAAGACACAGCAGCACTACTTTTTCAAGGAGAAACTATCCTGAACTAACAGGCTGTTTAATCAGGCAGGTAAAGGCATAACAAAATCCAATGGCTGAAAGCTGGAAGCAGAGAAATTCGAATGAAGAATTAGACACACATTTTAAACTGTGAGGGCAAGGTGGAACTGGAACACATTACCAGGGAAAGGGATGGAGTTTCCAATATTCAGTGCCTTCAGATCAGCTGCAGATAACCTTCCTCAGGAACTTTATTCAAGACACTAAAGTGAAAAGAGAGGGAAATACTAATGCTTTCCCAAGAGGTTTAATGTAATGCGAGTAGATTAGACAACCCATCTTCATGGCATGAAGACCTGTGAATTCTTCACTCTTATCCCAGTGGGATCCAAGCGTGGAACTGGGCTTCAGCAGCCTTGGTGAGATGGGTGGGACAGAACCAAGGAAGGAGGGATTTAGGGGAAAGGAAAAGAATGACCAGCTAGGATCACAGGTACAGGTTTTATGCCCTTCGTTCTCACCCAATCCATTTGAAAATGAGGAAAAGCCAAGGACCTCTGCCAGTAGGCCTGACAGATGCAGCCTTCTGGTGATCAAGGAGCTAAGAGAATTCAAGAGCATGGATGTGTGCCATCCTATGCCAATTGGCCTTGGGGATGGGGAATTAGTTTAAGCACATTTAATTTACTGGTACGGACATAACCCAGGCTGGTTACTCAAGAGAATACAAACTGGTGTGAGTTAACTTGTAGTAGACCTCACAATACTCATGGAAAGATGAAGGATTGAAAATAAGGTCTGGGGATTTAGCTTTTGCTTAATATTTTCACTAGAGCTCTGGAGATAGTCACTATGCTGTAGTGTTTATCTGTGGATCCACTGAAACAGAAATCTCCCACTTTTTCCACCTGGAAAAAGAAAAGTATAACTGTTGTAAGACCTTTTCCTGTGGTGACACCATAGTAAAACCAGGGAGGAAACCCAAGACTCATTTCTTACAAGTCAGGTGCTCTCTTTCTTGGAGTTATCCTCATCTGTGCTCATCCATGTGAGAGAAGGAGGGGACCCATAGGGATTGTTCATGTGAGGTAGGGCCATATTACTGAACTTTTCCTTTGAGAGACTTTCTGCTTCCTCCCCTCCTCTTCCCAAATCAAATCCATTTACTCCTTTCAGGCAGGGATAGAGTCTCCAGTGTCACATCAGACAGAGTTTTCATTGACCAGCAGCCAATATATGAAGCCAGTATATATTGTTTCAATGAGTCTGTCTAAATGACCTCAAGGAATGGATTTCAGGTCATATCATGGATTGGCACTATCCAAACAAGACAGATCAAGACAAGGTTTTTGGTGTGTCAGATGTGGTTTTAATTTAGATTGAGACATGACAACTTGTCAAAGGAATGCCATCAAATATTAGTGTTTCTTTTCTTGATAATACAATATTGAGTGTTTCTATCAGAGGGCTTGTATAAAATAAGAACCGACCCCCAACTTTATCTTGAGCCTTTGTTGAAAAGAGAATGCAAAAGTGTTCCTTCTAGTGCTCAGAGTAAGAGTGACTTACTTGAAATAAATATGAGAAAGACCCATTGTGTTTTCGAGGAGAAAACAAGAAAAAATTGATGACATATTTATCACCTTTCACCTACCGATATTTAAACCCACACTTTCCAAATTATTGTGCAATCACTGAGCCATGGAGTCACCCATCATAAGACAATTCTCACTCTTTCTTGTGTAAGATTTGAAAACAATAGTTGTTCACTTATGACATTCATAGAACTGCACATTGGATAAATTTGTCCCAAAGAATTAGGTGTTTAATGCAATCTCACTGCAAGCCTCAAACGAGTAGCAACAGAGTCCCTCTCAGATGAGGTGCTGAGAACCATTTTGCTGAACTACCACTGTGTAACAACCTGTTAAAATGAAACTCCTTCTCCATAACAGCACACAGGTTAATTTCAGTCATGACCATTCCAAGATGACTTCCCCAGCTGGCCATGAGAGAAAGGCTTCAAGAAACTGGAGAGGGAGACTTTTGACAAGGGCATGTTATGATAGTTCAAGGGGGAATGGCTTCAAACTCTCAGAGGGAAGTGTTAGATTAGATCTTGGAAAGAAATTCTTTACTCAGAGGGTGGCAAGGCCCTGGCACAGGTTGCCCAGGGAAGCTGTGGCTGCCTCATCCCTGGAAGTGCTCAAGTCCAGGCTGGATGGGGCTTGGAGCAACCTGGGATAGTGGAAGGTGTCCCTGCCCATGGCAGGGGATGAAATTAGATGGTTTTTAAGGTCCCTTCCAACTCAGAGCATTCTGAGATTCTATGATACACTTGTCTCAGATAAACCACTCTCTGTGATGCTTCAGAGAATTTTTCCTGTCAGCTCACAAAGTTGCTGCTTTTAGCTCACACTCTGGAGAACATTGTTTTTATCTCTGCAGTTCACCAATTTGATCCTCAAAGGCTGGCACAGTCTTTCATAAATTAAAGAAAATAAGAGAGGATAGGCTTCGGAAAAGTATTGTCGTGATCCAAGCTGTCTCTGTGACAACACTGGGCTTGGCATCTGCTCCTCTTTATGGAGCAGCAATTCAACCTTCATCCGCAATCTCGTGTGTCCCACCATGAGACCTGTGTCCACATGTCTCTTGCATAATCTTATATCAACTGCTTGATGGTTTTCTATGATCTTTTATCTCTTTATATGATCTTGCAAATGAGAACCATTTGCTTACTGCACAAATCCCCTGGATCCCTAAAGAAGATAATTGAGAAAAGCTCACACTTCAGACAAGGAAGTCCCACTTCCCAGAATTGCCCTACATGTCACACATCTTGCTTAAACTGCCACATTTATTTGTACATTTTCCCCAAAAACGTTCTATCAGGAGCTAAAGTGATTGACCCTTTCCTTAAAAACTTAGCCTGCATCACCATAGAATCAGAGAATCATTTAGGTTGGAAAAGAGCTCCAAGATATTTGAGTCCAACCATTTACTTGGCACTGCCAGGTCCACCACTAAACCAGATTCCATAGCAAGTTCTTTCCATAATAATAATTTTTTTTTAAAGTGAGGAAATCTCTGATGTGACTCAGACCTTTGGGAGATCGGTATTTTCGTAAAAAAAAAAAAATCTTGAATGGGGAAACAGCCAAAAAATGAGAAACCAGAAGGAAGGCAAGAGACTGAAAGGATAGTGTGGTGAATTTCTGGCACTTGATGGTTATTGATGAGCTAGGGATAGATTTGCCTTTTCCATCTTCCTCTTGCAGTGCACCTTATTTCATATTTATTGGGAATCTTCCAAAACATATTATTTATGAGACATGGGCTAACAGTGTTTACATGCAGCCAGGTGGGTGAGCCTGGTTCCGCTCTCCCCAACAGGAGAACTCCTCATCCCTGACCTCTTCTCTTCCCTACCCCATCCGACCTTCCCTGCATCACATCTTTCTGTATGAACAAAAAAGCAACTCTGCTTTGCTAAAACTCACCTGTGAATGAGTAAATTGGGAGGTTTCCCTTCATCACTTTAGGTACAGGTTTACAGAAAAATTTATCTCTGACCACAGGCCAGGGCTGCAGCCTCCCAAGTGGGAGAAACCATCCACTAATTTGAATTTGTCAGAGCAGAGATGTCTGGTTGCTTTTATAGCTGGGGAGGACAAAGTAATGATTTTTTTTATTTTTCTCTTACTGTAAGCAGGCAAATATATTAAATAAAATTGGGTTTCTCCAACAGTGCATGTGAATAAGTTTTTCTGTGCTGTTACAGGAGCTGAAATTGTCAAGCATGAATTCACAGCTAATATTTTGAAGCAGGAGGTTTTTCAAACTGAGCTGTATTGCTTACAGGTTAATTTTCCTTTTTCTCTTTTTCTTTTTCTCTTTCTTTTTCTTTTTCTCTTTTTCTTTCTTTTTCCTTTTTCCTTTTTCCTTTTCTTTTTTCCCCTTTCATTGTTTGCTTTTCTTTTCCTTTATTTTTTCTTCTTTTCCCTTTCCCTTTTTCTGCTTTTCTTTTTCCTTTTAATTTTTTCTTTTCTTTCTCTTCTTTCTCCTTCTTCTCTGCTTTTTAAAATTCCCCAGAAGTATTCAAAAACTATGTGGATGTGGCACTTGGGGACACAGCTCAGTGTGGGCTTGGCAGTGCTGGGTTAATGGTTGGACTCAATGATCTTTGAGGGGTTTTCCAACCTTAATGGCTCTACGTCTTTGTTCTTTTAAAAGGAACATAAATTCTTTAACACACACAGACATGACATGCCTTGGAAATGTTTGTGTTTTTATCATTCACGTTGATTAAAACTGTAAGGATGGGATGAATAAATATATAGATGAAAAATATGAAAAATTATTCCAAAAGGCAAGTGGAAGTTTTCAGCAACTCCCAACAGTTTTGGAGGTGGGGAAGTTATATTTTTTCCCCCAACTCAGTTCACCATCTCCTGCCTGAACTGCAACTATTAGACGTTTCAAAAGGCATAATAAAGAAGCTCAGATAGAACCTGCTAGAAGATTTGACTACAAACTTTTTCCAACACCTTTATGGAAAAATCCAGCTTGGTGAATTCTGTATGTTTACAAGCCATTGAAGTGCTCTTGGCCCAAGAGGAGAGGAACCACTCAGCATCCATGTTGTATCCAGCACCTATTGCAGGATCAGTGCTGTTCATACCTGAGGATGAGTGGTGAGAGAGGAGATCTTAAAAATCCTGGAATCACAGAGTGGGTTGGGTTGGAAGGGACCTTAAAGATCCTTTCGTTCCAAGCCCCGGCCACAGGCAGGGAGACCTTTCACTATCTCAGGCTGCTCAGGGCCAATCCAGCCTTCCATTCTGGCGCTGAAAGTTTCATATCCCACCTGTGGTGGTCGGCTCACCCACGGCTTTTCTTACCCCATATTGTTCCCCCCTCTTTCCCTTGCCCCTACTCCTGGCCACTCCCTCCGGTTCTCCCTATTGGTTCCTGTACCCCAACTCCACCCATGGACCGCCCCTGCGAGCTGAGAAAAGCCGCCTGCACCCGCATCACGAGGTCTCTCTGCCTCCGGGAACCGGGTGACCAACGTGAGACCGTACAGGTTCTTGATGTAGAGACCCTTCTTGCCTCCTTTGTCGTCACTGTGTTGTAGAGCCCAGGTAGCCGGAGCAGGAGCTCAGGAAGTCCAAAAGGACTACGGGAGGGCAGAACGTCTGCCCTGCCCTCAGCAGCCCGGCTGTGCTCTCCGGGAAAGCTGCAGCTTGCTAAACCAAACCTAGCACTGCAACGCACCCATCAGCAGAAGTTGTAGCATGTGTTGTCTTACAGGTACTTGGTCACCTGGCTTCTGGCTCCCGGGTCCTCATCTTCTTCAGAAAATACCACTTTTCGATTCTTTAATTAATTAATTCCAGCTAGCAACCAGTTTATTGGTGACCTGAGAGATAGAAAACATGTATTCACTAAATGTCTCCTCACCTATGAACCACAGCACTTACGGAAGCATCACAAGATTAAAGGAAAAACCACAAAACCCACAAAAATGCCAAACCAACAAAAAAATCCATTCTTTTCCTATTGTTTTTTAAATCATCCTAAAAATATCTTTTTTCCTACGAATTGCTCTCTATGTTGAAGCTGAATATAATGAAGTACTTAAGTATTTGCTTAACTTGAATAATATGAGAATTTTCACTGATGGCAATAAGTCAAAAAGTCAGCGCTTGTGAGAAGAAGTCACACATGCTCCTAGACAGAGAATACTTCTAGGAAGGGCAAATCTGATTCTGATAGAAAGAAGGAGGGAATTTTACAGCAACAACAACAAAAGTGAGCTGAAGAAATTCAGCATTGGTCTCATTGCCTCTCTTAGCATTGGTCTAAGATGCTGTTTTATGTGACCACTCTAAGAAGTGAGGCTGTGGTAAAACATTTCAAAGAAAAAAAAATCAAATGAAGAAATAAAAGTCTTGAAATATCCAGGAAACTCTGTTTTGCTTTCTGAGAATGAGTGATTAAAATATTTGACTAAATAATTGATGTGATTTTCTTTGATGTGGCAACATTGTGCCTTACTGCTCGAATTCTTACTGCACAGGAGAGTCTGAAGGATATATTAGTTAAAATTTGTAAAGATAAAAGCTCTGTGTGTGATTAACACAGTTTCGGCTGAGGAAATACACTTTCCTTCCTCTGCTGTTGCCTACTCTGATTCCTTTTTTTAAATCTCTTTAGAAAATCAAAATAAAAATTAATATTAAAAGAGAATTCCGTGGATGATATATATGTTATGGTGGGAGTCCATCCAATTTGGTTTTGTATGTTTTTGTCACTAAGTCTTTGTTTTTCAAAATAGATTGTTTATTAACATGATACTGAATTATTTTTTACCACTATTAGATTCTAGGTGGCTAAAGACATAAAAAAGAGGTGCACACTGAATATTTCTTGTTTGAAAGGGTACCAAAAGAAAACAGTTCATACTAAGAAATGTGTCATACAGACTATTTCACCTCCAGTGTTTGTGATTAGGGTTCTAATGCTGTACTGCTTTTAAGCGTGACAATTGCATTTTTACATTGAAGTGACTTTAGTCAATGAGGAGAAAACTGAAAAAAAAAACCAAAAAGACAACAAACCACCAACAAAGTAGCCTGATTATTTAACAAGAGAAAAATGAAAATAATCAGCTCCATCTCCAGAAAGAAAAAAGGCACATAGGCAACAGTACATTTCCTGTACTGGAAATGTAAGCTTTTATTATTATTATTTTTAAATAACAAACAAAATAGCAAAACATTTCTTTCTCCATCATAAAAAACTGACTTTGATCCCCAGTACAGTCATTGAGTGGAAAATTGAACCACACTATAATTGCTTTCCCTGTGACCGATAAAGTGGTGTAACAAATTTTGTGTTTGAATGATAAAATCAGCAATTGGCCCCCAGCAACTCCTTTGACCATTCCTCCAAGGACACCAGCGTCCCATCAGGCTCCAGGGCTAGAGCAAAGGCTGAAGAACTGTAAATCTACTCCAAGTTGTTGTTGTTGGAGATTTGCTTTCTCTGATGCTTCCTTTTTTTTTTTTTTTTTTTAATAGAATGCTATGTGAAAAGCTTTTATGTATTTATTTGCTTGATTTTAAAATGACTGGGGTAAGTACTTCTAGATCACCTAAAAAAAAATAGAAATAAAATCAAAGAATCAGATGGAAGCTTATCGTAGCTATATAAACTAAAACTATCCCAAATAAAATATATTTTACTCCAGAGTAAAATCTGGTTAGAAGGAGAAAATTGCTTTCCTCATAAGCACAGATAAGTCCCAGAGCTTGTGGATGCAGAAAACACCTAAGAAATTATATTTTAAGCTCATTTTGATGAGGTTTTAAGGTAAGAAGTAAATCTTTATCTCTTAACCTCTGAAGTAGCAATTAAAGAAGTTAGAAACAAATGGAAAATTTAGATGCAAAGAAACATTTCTATTTAACTTTGTTTATTTGTAAGTTTAATTAAAGAAAAGGAAGTGTGAACTGAATGTTATTTTAATTTACACTTTAAGCTGATTATAGACTTAGAAACCTCGCATTAGTTCCCTATTTTAAAAGTTATTCTTCTTTGTTTACTTTTCTTACATGGAAAATAGGATTTTTAGTGGAAGTCTCCAAAGGTGCCTTTAGCTTCTCTCACAGAAATTCCCAGGAGATCTACCCCAGGTGGTGCCTTCCTGGGTAGTACCCAACAAGCTCTGCATGTCTGGGTGTCCTGGAATGAGTGAATTTCACTTTCTCCTGGCACAGTCACCCTAATTTACAATCACCCGCCCTCTTGCAACTGTGTGAGTAGATGGGAATGAATAAATTATTTCCTTTCTCCCTCCCTGTTATTCCAGGGGTTTTAAAGATATTTTTATATCTCGTGCTATTTTTATACCTTCTACTTCACCCATCCCTAATGAAAGTTACTAAGGTTGCTACCTCAGGTGAACTAAAGGTGTAGAGGTGAGTGCTCAGCTGGTGGAAATTGTCACTGCTTCTGGTTTCCTTGGTGACCAGAGAGATGCAATATCCCTTTCCTCATTTGCCTCAGTTTAGGTCATACACTGGATTATTTAGCATTCCTACTGTTAAGATAAAATAATGATCAGGAAGCCACCTTGAGATTTAATGTGAGATGTCTTCACTTTGAAATAAAGAAATGAATCCCAACAATTAATGCAAATTAATGCAAACAATGCACATGACTAATGCCATGTCCTGCTGTCTTTATGTCCCTTGCTGTCGTTTCGCTGGTATGGTTTACAACAGAACATACAAATAGTTTTAATGGTAGAACTGGTGGTAGGCAGGAGAGTAGATGGCAATAAGAGAAAGATGGGAAGGAGCAATCAGGTTCAGGATCTGAGACTGGATTGCTGTGAAAAGGAAAAAAATGCACAAAAAAATTAGAATAAGTTGTAGTCTTAGCCAGATCACAAATACGAGCTTTGAAAGGATTAAAATTTAAATTCTGACTATATCTATAATAGCTAATTAAATAGTTATGGGCCGTAGGCATAGGGACTAAATATTATAATAGTCCTGGTATAATGCTTCTAATATTGCCCTGGATGTTATCCCAACACAGTCTGGGGCTTAGCATGGTCCAGAGACCATTCCCAATAGGTGTTTTGGATGCAGCCACTCAGTTTTGGAGGCCCTCACTTTAATACTATGGACATAGACCCTCCTACACCACCTGGCTCTAGTGTGAAAGAGAGCTGGCACAGTTTAATATATTAATACAGAACTAGTTTTTCTCCACATTTATTAATATAGAAATAATTGTGGTTCCACATCACCTACACAGGCAGAGTGTAAGAGGGGGCCTCCTTCCTTATCTAAAGCAAATCTGCTGGGATCTGTGAAGGCTGGTTCCCACTCAGCTGTACTGGTTTCAGAGTGTATTTGGCTGACCATAAAGCCAGATCTATGAAATATTAAAGGTCTTTGGAAAAAAAGCAGTATTTAAAATTAGATTATTTCACTGATCCAGGGTTAGATATCAACCTTTCCAACAGCTGATGTGACAGGGTGAAAGGGGTGCTAATCATCAGGGAAAGGAGAGACTGCAATGAGTCTCTATCAATGGGATCTGGGAGTGGAAATGTCTTGAGCTGGCTCTGGTGGGGTGGGATTTGCCCTGTGAAGCTGTGAGTGCAGGCATGTGGAGCCAAGCCCCTGCTCTCTGCCATGTCCTTCCTCCTGCCACGTGTGGCTGCTGGGATGTGGAGCAGCCCTATGTTGCTGTCGGGTGTCCTGTGGTCCTCCTTGGTGCTCAGTGGCGGCTGACTGGGCAGTGTTACCAGGTACACATGGATCCATCCCACACGCCTTCTCCTGTGTCTTTCTCCCCATATATAAGACAAAATGGTTGCCTGTCACACGAATGAAGGCCACTTCTTAAACCTCGTGTCATCAACAAGGAAGGGCTATAAAACCAGACATTTATTACCTGGTAGAATCCTTTGAATCATTTAGCTTTCCATGTTGGCATTCCCTTTTCCCACTACATCATTAAAGTCTCCCTCTGACTCTAGTAGCACATCAAATCATGGGAAGCATCTCCTGTGGGCCACTGGGCACCAGAGCAAACTGAGGAATTATGAAACAGCAGGAAGCTTGTGGCACCACAGCCATAAATGGTTCACACAGTTGAGATTTTGAAGCAAAAACTGTGCATCCTGTCCAGCACACATGGATCTGCTTATAAGGGGAACATAGTGAAGAAGTGCCCAGTATAAACTTCTAGTGTAAATAATAATATCCTCTTTTGTCTTTACTTAATGGTTTTGTGAAATCAATGATAAAACCAGCTACCACTATGTGCTAGTATGATGGAAACCAATGTCAGCACTCTAAAGGTGGCCATGTGCATTACCCCATAGAAGTGTTTTCTTCTCTGAAAAGATTTGAGACAGAAAGTTATGTGGCTTCCGCCCAGCTAGGTATCCCTGTGGGGAAGCACAGCCCATGGAGAACCACATCCCAAGTGCAAGGCTCTTCTGTGGACTTTGGAAATCTGCCATTAACTGGGATGTCACAGGTTGATCCAAGGCGGTTCCTGCTTCTGCTTTGTGAGGGTAGGACAGAGAGAGTCCATCTTTAAGGGTGACAGTGACATTGGCCCACTTTATTTTGGGCAAGATGGGTGCAATCTGTGGCAGCCGCTTCCATGGCCTGATTCAATTCCTGGCTGCTTTGGGCAGTCCTGATTTAAACTATGGCAAGCACAATTAGATGGAATCAGAAAACACTGCAGGTGTTAACTTTGCAGAGCAGGCTTGTACAAAAAACACATTGGAGGATTTTATGTATTGATTAAGTGGAGTAATATTAATATATCTTTTGCCTCCAGTCAGTTTCCCTCTCTTCAGAACATCCCCAGTTGGGAACCAAGATATTTTCCCTTATTCCAGCTGAATACTAATGCCATAAACTTTGGTGTGACTGTTTGACCTGTGCCTCTTCTTTCTCCTGTATTTTATTTTATGCTATTTATTTTGTTTTATCTAGTTCTCCAGAGATAACAATTCCACTGGTTTTTTTCCATCTTCCCTCTCACGTGTCCTCCCATCCCACCACTGACGCAGTGACTGATGGTAGGCAGCTCTGTCTCCCTTGACCTCGTCAACATCAGAAAGCATTTTCAAATCTCAGTCATCTCTGACAGCCTTTGAGCAGAGAAATGAGACAGTCTCCCTGACACAAAGGCTTCTGGCCTGGGGTAAAAAAACTCCTTTTGAAACAACAACAACAAAAAAAATTCCCTCCGAACACTCCACACACCACACAGCTTTTCATTCATCTTGCTCTGCAGCCCCCCTACACTGTATTAGTTTTCACAGATTACAGTTTTTCTGTTTATTGTTGGCCAACCACCACACCTAAGATACTTTGCTCTTCTGTTCTGCAGTTTTGCAGGAAAGAAAGGCACCGGTTTTTACACAGAGCAATTGCAGTGCCTGGGTCTCTGTTGCTAATTTGCCCCAGGGCTGGTTTCAAAGGTTGCTTCTGCATACAGAGACTGATATAAGCATATCCTGAAGAAGCATGGGAGGTTTTCTGGAGTAGAACATGCAGATTTCTTTTAGATGGAGGAACTGAGGCACTGGAGGGCTTGTGAGCTGGTCAGATCTCCTGTTTCCAGCCTACTATTTCTGTCTTGTGAGATCACGTGGTGTACAAGCCTCTTGTAAACATATTAACTCTCCAGCACCTTAGGACAACACCTACAGTCAAGTTAATGTCCTACTTTTCCACTTCCCTCTCACTCTAATGGAAAGCTGCTTGCCTGGATGCAAAATTCATCACTTAGCATTCCAAAATATACCCCTATGAATTTCATTGTTATTGATGCCTGGCTTCATAGAGATGGAAATTATGGGCACACCAGTAGGGAGGGGAAGGCAAGTGAATGTATTAAGTCCCTCAATGCTGGCTGAGATGGGACAGCTCAGTTGTTGATTCCCACAGCCCCCAACCTCCTGCAGTAATGTGGAACTATTGTTCCATGCTTTTTATCAAAACAGACACGTTTGCTGGGGTTTTGCATCTTGCCACATTGAAGGGACAGATGTTTTTGCTCGTAATGTTAAAGAATTTCCTTCTATTCTTCTCGACAGTGCTCTGTGAAGATTTGTGCTGCTTCTCAGACCTTCTGCCGAGCTGCCTCCACTCACAAATCCACCCTGGCTTTGTATTTGAAGGGTTTAGGCAGTCATCAGCTCTCCAAAGCAGCCCAGGCAAATTGAAGGGGGGATTGGAATATCTCTCAGTAAGAGAACAACCTCTTGATGTTCTTTCTGTTGCACCAATTGTTTATGACAAGAGCACTGAGGGAAAATACCGTGATCCTGATTCCTTATGTTTTAGTCGTGTTGGGCTCAGATCTGTTCTGATAAGACCAACAGCAGCATTTGACTCCATTGTTAATCCAGTCAGACTGCTGGGGAGCAAACCCAGGGGGTTGAAGCACAGGGAAAGCACTTCTGGCATGGTGTGGCATGCGGCAGAGCTGAGCTGCTGCACCACATGTGAGGGGACGGCAAGGGCTGGCTCTAATCTCCAGCTGTGACTTGTGATTTCCTTCTCATTAAGGGCTGCAGGCCCATCAAATTTGGGTGAATAGCTACAGATAAATGTCCAGAAAGACTCACCCTCCTCAACAATGTGCATGTCTTTATTGGAAAAGAAGGAATCCTTG
The DNA here is from genome assembly GCF_965178545.1 of Coloeus monedula. Taxonomy (NCBI): domain Eukaryota; kingdom Metazoa; phylum Chordata; class Aves; order Passeriformes; family Corvidae; genus Coloeus; species Coloeus monedula. The sequence goes on from NC_138782.1 coordinate 116,286,582, forward strand.
CAGGGGGAAGAAATGGAAATTCCTACCCAAAAGGAACTGGGAAATTTGTGTCACAGATAGGACCAATCAGACTTCTCTTATCAATGTTTCTGTTTTTCACCATGGAATAATAAATAATAATTATTACAAAGTCCCCCATGGTGACTTCTTTTCCTCCTTCTCCCTCGTCACATTTATCATAAAGAAAGACTGTCAATATTTATGGATCTTGTATTGTTAATGGTGAGTTTGGATTTTGATTCATAGGGATGGATCAACCTTTATTTCTAGCACTGTTTTCATGGAACAGTAGGTGCCAAGATTTCTAGATAAGTGCTTGTAAAATAGAAATAAAATAAATAAACACTAGTTTAGCTGCAATAGCACAATTTGCGCATTTTCAAGACTATATCTGATAAAGAAATGGAAACTCAGTTTAGTGTAAAACACTAGGAGGTTTTTTTTCTTGTCTAAAGTAGAAAAAATAATAGAAAGGAGGGAGGAAGAAAAAAAAATTCTGAAAGTTTGAAAGAGACATTTTTTGTTACACCTGGATTTTGTTAATCAGCAAAAGTATATTTTTTTATATAAAATGTGATTTATTTTACTGACCAATGTCTCAAGAGAAGGACAAGGTCTTCTAACAATTCCAAAGATTTATGTTTAGAACAAACCTTTGGGCATACAAACTCATCTTCGTATTCTCGTTGACACCTTTCCTCTACTGTTTGGAATTCTGATAGCAAAGAGAATTCCAGTGGCCAAACAGCCAGAAGTTGCTTGTCAGGTATTTACAACTTCACATTTTCATCATTCCTTGATGAGAAGATTGTTTGCTTACTTATTTTTCAGTTTTTCTCCTTTTACTACTTTAAGGAAAGCTGTTGAGTGCTTCAAGACAAATTTCAGCAGGTATTCAATGTCCTCATTTCCATGGATTTTCCAAGGATCATTCTTTAGGAGGAGAACTTCTGTTTTCCTGAAGCTTCAAAGAAGAGTGGTAGGCACACTGCTTCTTCAACTTGAATAAGTGAATAATTTCATTGAACTAAGCTTAATTTTATTCTTGGGGAATCTGTTAAGATGGTGTCCAGTGTGGAATTCTTAAAGTCCTAACATCATCTGAGTATTAAAAAAAAAAAAAAAAAAAAAAAAAACCTAAGAAAAATTGTAGGTATCTGATACCACATCTCATTCCTGGAAATGTTCAAGGCCAGGTTGGATGGGGCTTGGAGCAACCTGGTCTAGTGGAAGGTGTCCATGGCAGGAGGTTGGAATGGGATAATCTGTTAGGTCCTTTCCCACCCGAATCATTCCATGATGTTATGATGGCCTATCAAAAAATGGCCATGTTATAGATGAATCAAATATTTTTGATTGAAGATGTCTAAGGAAGGATTCCCCCTCTCTCCCCACATTCCTCCTGCTTAGGTGGTTCCCAATTAACTGATGTAATTATTGTAATTTTGAGCTGGATTTGTAGCTGTTGTTGTTATTTAGAGATAACTCTTTCCCTCAGCAGGAGTCACCTATATGCAAGGTTATCTACCTAAGCCACAGATGACAGCAAATAACATTAAGCTAGAGCTGATTTCCTCTTTCCTTCATGTTTCTACTTACTGAAGACTTTTTTACTCTGGGGGAAAAGAAAAAAGGCAAACACCTGGTCCTCTTCTAACAGTCCAGGCAAAGAAGCCAATGCAGAACAGCAACTAGGGGATGATTTATTGATCAAACTTCATTCTCTGAGCAATATTTAACATCCATGCACTAATAAAAAGAAATAGACAGCTCTGCTGGCTCCTCAAATCCTGGCGCTTGCTGTTAATTCCTCTGAATACATTACCTGAATCAAACACATAAGGCTGCTCTTGGCTTTGTCCCATTTTGAGCCCCAAGGTATGATTTCCATGGACCAGCACTGAAAAATACCTAAATATTTCTCCCTGCTGCTATCTCTCCAGCCACTCCCAGCAGTTGAATCACAGTGTCTTGACTGTATTAGGCTCCAGGGGGTGAGCTTGTTTAGTAATAGCCCTGACCTTTTCCTAGTGTTGTCATCCCAAATGACATTTATGGCATAAACAAGCAGTGACACAAAACTGACAGGCCAAGTTGCCATCTGAGAGAAGAATCAGAAAACAGAAAGAAAAAGATTTGTAAAAGCACCTTCTAAATTAAAAAAGCAAAACAAAGCAAAATCTCCATTCAACTTCCAAACATTCATCCTTTAAGTTGCAAAAATTATTTCACTGTTTAATAAATCTTTTATAGCCCTTATTTTACATAAAGTGACATTATTTTGATTCTGTAATCAGGCTTTAATAATTCTGTCTATAAAAAATGTAGTTGGATAAAATTTTTCAGGATTAATGTGTTGCTTAATGTCAGTATCATTTTAAAAAATTAAAATTGGCCCACAAACATGAATGGAAGTTAATTCTCCACACTTTATCTGTCTACGAGTGCCTCATTTATACTTATCTCTCTGTGGTTAGTAAAAAGAGATAAGTCAATGTATGGTCTGAGTCATCCCAGCTTTGCATGAGAAGAATCTCTTTGGAGTGCCTCCATCTCTAAATCAACTATGCAAGAAGTTAAGATGCCTGGTTCAGACAAGGTATCTGAATTGTAGGTATTTAAAGTTAGAAGAGATTAATCTTATCCCACATCACCATTCTGACTGCATTCACAACTTGCAAAGGATCATAAGATTATTTATGAAATAATGGTCATGATTCCTAAGAGCCTCTGTTAATGTCTCGGTTGGGGGTTGGCTTGGGGTGATGGTATAATAGAGTTTAGAGATTTACTCTGGATCCAGGCAAGCAGAAATTCTGTGAATTGTTTCTCTAGGACTTCCCTTCCCAATGAGAATGTCTATCAGAAATTAGTGCTAATGACACCATCTTGTGTTGCAGGATATTTCGGAGCTCATTCTGAGAAAACACAACCTTTTCCAGGAATGCTGAAGTATGATGATATTGATATTCCCTATGAAATTAGAGGGGTGAGAATCCATGTCTGCTGGGTTTTATCGTTCTGCTCAGATGACAGTGCTTAACATCTGTCAGCGCTGAGCTCAGCCAGGCATGTGGATGGGAGTGTTGGAGGAGGAGGGTGGCAAAGTCTGGGGGCTTCTGGATAAACTATTTATAGGCACAATGCAAAACATGCTCAATGTGCACACACCAGGTAGATCTGCCAAAGACTGTGCCTGTGGATTTATCTTTCTGATTATAAAGGAACCTGCTTCCTTTAAAATGTGCCCCACAACCAGCACTCCTTGCACTGGCTCTCCCTCCAGGTTGATGGCACATGGCATTTTTCCATGTTTGCAGGGATACCATCCATGTCCATCCACATCATATCACATGTCTTCCCACTCATT